>NC_142937.1:13598500-13618500 GCF_046866305.1 Octopus bimaculoides
AAGAAACTGCGTTTCGGCGAGTAACATGAGTAAGTATAAATGTAAGAGATCGATTTCCTATTCCCTATGAGATAAATGTCTTCTTGATGATAAGGTCTGAAAATGTTCGACGCTGACGTCCAGGACTTCTCAATCAAAATTTCGTCAGTTGCTCCCCTTTTCATATTAGCATTGACACCCATATGAGTTTCTTGTGAGTCGATGAAAAATTATTTACGGCTCACCAGCCTAAGTACGATATTTTTCAATTTAACAATATGGTATGGTTTAACATTAACTATATGGTATGGTTTAGGTCTTTGCATATCAGCGTACAATTGATGTTTTATAGTCCAACTGTGAGTTATGGAAAAAGTGGAGGTGAACATTTCACCTTACACTTCCGTTTAATCATTTCAGGAACAACCACTACTGCATTTGTGTGCATATATATTGATTGCTTTTTTCTGGACACAAGGGTAATCCTTGTAGGCTCGCACATTTTGAACTTCCTTTGAAGCTAATGGATAATCCAGTATAGTTACTGAACAAAATACTACAACTCGCCACACCAATTTATTGAAAGATACAATGCTAGTTTATTGTTTTACATTTCCTATTTTCTCTATATTTGTTCCTTTACGAAAGTTTTGTTCGAACTCTTGTAATTTTAGCATTCAACTAACATGGTGAGCTCCGGTATCTAGTGGCTTCATTAAAATGAACCAATCAACGAAGAGCGTCATCACACGCAAGCTGGAGGCTTTATAAATGAGACAGTAAAGCAAGTGTCATATATTAATGCTCTAATTATTTTACTATGAAACGTAATGTTCACAATAAATTAAATAAAGATGTATTATGTTTGCATCTAATCAGAATTAAGCATTAAATCTTATTCTTCGTGTATCTCATCTCTTATGAATATGAATTATATCGCAAACGTTTTTCCGCATGCATACATTTTTTCAGCATTCGTCCGAAAGATGACATTCAAGCTAATTAAAATATATATACTGGCAATATAATTAAGATAGAAGATGCATTGTTTATTTTATTAATTATACACGAATAACTACTACTTTTATTAGATTGATAAAAGTAGAAATTTTCAATTTCATGGTTTTTCAAACCTTTTAATTCATTAATCACACGAGTGCAGACGAATAGTGAGTAGTCAAAACTGCAACATTGAAAATTAATTGAATGTATGTATGTATCATTCACTCTATGCTGAATTGTGGTACAGCATGGGCAGATTTCTGAATACCAACGAACATTTATGCAGATATAACAGTTTAAAGGATAAGCCTATAATAATGGATAATACTAAATGGACTTTCCCTTATCTCTCTTTTTCTTTTTTTTTTGTGATGTAATCTTGGGACTGAAAATGTTTGCCGCTGAATATAGCTTCAAACCATCCTTTATATATTGATGTAATGACAGTTTGTGTATAAAGCTTGAAACACGTGTACCGCGATATCCTTTGTGTTCTGTTTTCAATTTACGTTTAATATATATGTATGTATGTATGTATGTATGTATGTATGCATGTATGCATGCATATATGTATGTATGTCATTATTCAGTTTATTTCAAGATTTCTTGCCAATAGACAAAGAACCGGTTTCCTAACCTAGATCTAAGGTTCCTCCATTGAATTTCAACATCAACGACAGGGTATTTTTGTTTCTATATATGTATGTATGTATGTATGTATGTATGTATGTATGTATGTATGTATGTATGTATGTGAAGATTTGTATGCTTTATGAATGAATTCTCATGCATAGAGTTGCATATCTAGACAGGCTCATATATATTTAAATGATAAACTTCTGGAAAGTTTTAGAGATTTTTACAGTTGTGGATTGGATTTGTAGCCTTCGAATTTGCTTTCTCCTTTCTGGTTTTGAGAATCCTAATTTCTCAACATCGGTATTTAGGCAGTGTGTTACATATCCCAGTACACCCCCCCCCCAAATTACATGTATAAACCTGAACTTATGATCTGGATAGTGTAACTGCAGATTTCTCAATAGTTCAACATAGGTGTTCTCTTTGGCACTGATCTTCAGCTTTATGTTCACAGCCTCTGGGCAGCTGATTTCCACTGCTGTGTACCATTTCTCTTCTCTATCCTAAATCATTATATCAGGTCTGTTGTGCTTATATTTTATTGAGGTCTTCATTGGTACATTCCACCAGTATTCCTTTTCATTATAAGTGGCTATGGCTTTTAGAATATTGTGGGTTTTTATTTCTTTATCCTCGGGATTATCTTTCCAACGGATTTCATTATACAGGGTGTCCACAAAGTCTGGGTACAGAGAATAAATAAAATCATGACATAATAGAATCCCCTCGTTCACCAGACCTTTCTCCCCTTGACTTTTTTTTCTGGGGTATGTTGAAAGAGAAAGTTTACTTAATAAAGATTACAGATGTAAACCACATGAGAGAACGCATTACCAGTCAGTGTGCTGGCAAAAAAAGTAACACTGGATATTAGCAAGCTCTTGGAATCTTATAAAGGGGAGGAGACAGATAATTTACGCTTATTGATGAAAATGTGAAATAAAGTTACAAGAGGCAAACGGAGAGGATTTTAAGCTAAGGGCGAGTGCTGAAAGAAAAAGAGCATCAGACGTGAATGGCGTAAGTACACTGAATATACAAGAGGTTATTTGTTGGAAGACATCGTAGCAGTTTGGAACTAATATGGTTGTATCTCAATGACTATTGAAGGTGAAGCTCAGAGATGTTTGGAAAGTTGCAAGGACTTCACAGAGACCACCAGTTACTCATGTCTAACTTTCAATAAACTGTAGGTGTCCGTTAAGTGAGTGTACTGCGTGGGAGACAATCATAACAAGAAGTCTTTTTTGACTCTATTTACTGTTTGCAACTGTAATAGGTTGTCCTACTTTAGAGTATACACGGACGTTTGTCGACATCTTCAAAGACTTATAACAAGATCCATCCTCGTGGCTCAAACAAAGTTTTGGGACACAGAATTGATTGACATCATGGGATATTTTTCCCAAAGATATATTTTTCCATATTTTTTCTTTCTGATTCGTTTAAAATTCAGACTTCATTATTCAAGAAACTCTGAGTAATCCAGCGTGCAGGATAAAATGGAATGTAATTTGAAGACTTGAATTTTGTGATGACACTTTACTGCTACAACATTAAGATAGAAACTGAAAAAAAATATCTTTTACCAGATATTCAAATTTAGGGAACGACTGATTTTTATCATTGCAAGAAAGCCAGATTTGCGTATATTCTGCAGTTTACTACCATCCATATGTATTAAGATTGGAAATGTGAATCTGAAGAGTGTCGTTAAAATCTCAATATCTCGGAATAAACATTCCTTGTGAGATTGCAGCAGTTTCTTATGATGAGATTTGGTATGGCTACAACACTTCTCAATTGACAGCGTTCTGTTTATTTCGGAAGACTTATCAACATGAAAATGCGATGATCTCTCTATGTGTCAATTGTAGAACGAGCAGCTGTATGCACCAGTAAAACATAATCCTTTGACAAGTGAAATAACTCTGCAGAGATTGGTTGGAAAATTTTCAGCATATTATAAAAAAGAAAGAGGAGATTAACTGTTGAATGTGTTCAATGCTTCACGGAAAAGAATATACATGAAGCTATGTGATGACAAGCAAACAGGGAAAAAAGAAACGGGTGAGAAATCATGTCATACCAAGAGAAGAAATATTTTATACAGGATTTAGAGGAGATGAGATAAAAAAAAAATGTAAAGGATGAACAGATATAGAGAATTATCACCAGGCGTTCTGAATGTGATGAGTGGATTTGACTGTAAAATACACTCACACACTTATATCTATCTATATATCTATCTACACACACAAACAAACACACACATACACACACACACACGCACACACACACGCACACACGCACACATACACACACATATATTAGGCGCAGGCGCGGCCGTGTGGTAAGAAACGTATCGCTCCGAGTTCAGTCTCACTGTGTGGCAAGTGTCCTATACTATGGCTTCAGGCTGACCGAAGCCTTTTGTATGGATTTAGTAGACGGAAACGGAAAGAACCCCGTGGTATATATATGTATATATTAGTTGAATAAAGTCAAAATATAATCTGGTTTGCATGACGTTTTTATAGTATTTTAACAGATTTAGCGCTTTCATACAGTGTACTCATCAGATTTCAAATGTGTTTAACTGATAGTTTAACAGCCAGCTGAATTTTTAGAATATACGTGTGTGTGTGTGTGTTTGTGTGTGTGTGTCTTTGTGTCCGTGTCTGTCCCTATATCAACCGGTGTTGGTGTAATTATGTGTCCGTAACTTAGCGGTTCGGCAAAAATGTAACGATAGAATAAATACAAGACTTAACAAAAATAAGTCCTGGAGGACAGTCCCATGAAGGGAATAATACTACTGCTATTTAGCCCTAGGAAGCAGCACCGCTTCCTGTCGGCCTTCACACATTTCTCGTGTCCTTACGTTTACAAAGGGGAGACAAGCTCCCCCACCCAGCTAAGGCTGCATCCAGAGACATATATATATATATATATATATATATATATATATATATATATTGCGAATATTTAGATTATAATATATATAAATATTTAGATTATTAACGTGGCTATTCGCAATTTACAGCCTAAAGGTACAAGTATAGTCAACCCTGGGGCTAACTGAGGGTGCTGGTGCTGACCAGCACCCTCGGTTACTTTATTGACGACTATATATTTATATATAGATTTAAAAATTATAACATTTCCATATTTGGAAATCAGTGAATATGTTTCACTGAATATATATAAGTAAAACCTTCGAACAGACGGTCAACAGCGAGCCCTGCTGGACTCGGTTGACCTACATTGATAAGGGGCAACTACAACGAAACCGGTCTGTGGATGCCAAGCCAGCAAGGGAAAGTTGATGACCTCCCCTGTTCGAAGGTGTTATGGACGCAGATTTGTGCGTCCTATAGTTAGCTAGAGGCGATCGCTTCCCTGAGCTACTCAACAGCAGCATCCTGTTTCTCTGGATTACCACGTTATTTTGGCAATGAACATTAATACCCAGCCCAGTACTGCTTCTGTATCTCTCTTTTAGAGAGATCTAGAAATTATAACATCTATATATATATATATATATATATATATATATATATATATATATATATATATATATATATATATATATATATATATATGTGTGTGTGTGTGTGTGTGTGTGTGTGTGTGTGTGTGTGTGTGTGTGTGTGTGTGAGAAAGTTGGTATGTGAAAGCACGTGGTTGGATGTATAAAAGATAATAAGAGTGAAAAGACTACAGAAGGCTTGTGTTACATGGTTAAAGTATATATTTAAATTATGTCAGAAAAATGTAAGAAAAAAATATTTTTTGTATATAAACATTGTATTTTGAGAAATTTCTCAAAATACAATGTTTATATACCAAAAATATTTTATAACATTTTTCTAACATAATTTAAATATATACTTTAACCATGTAACACAAGCCTTCTGTAGTTTTTTCACTCTTATTATCTTTTATATATATATATATATATATATATATATATATATATATATATATATATATATATATATATATATATATATATATATATATGTATGTATATATATGCACATACACACTCACGCTGCACACGCATGCATATACACACAGATTCCTATAGAGGAGCCCAAACACTCCTTTTTATGCGTATATGTATATAACATTTTTCATATATTCGTGCGTATGTGTGTGTGTGTATGCATGTGTTTGTATGTATTCATGCATGTATCCGTACGTGTTAATATGAAAGCAAACAAAAATTTGTAAATCTATTCAGAATGTATTGAAATGTTGAATATCAACTTGTTATATTTTTCGTTTGAAAGATATGACTTGCTTTAAAAGCCACAACTATATTTCCGTTGCATTATTTTACTGCAGAAGTAAATTAACATGCTATTTGATATTTACCGCTTCGATGATTTTCAATAAAAATAATCTTACCAAGAACAATTGAAAATAAATTATATGAAAGACGGTCGCTGTCACTTCCTTTCCTTCTGTCTTCTGTAAACATTATTACTGAGCTTAAACAAAGCTTTAATCCTTCGCTGCTGACTAATTTGTTTGCTGTCATTAAAACATGGCTGGTTACTTGTTTAATACCGTACCGTACTTGTTAGTGATTTGTATTACAGCGTCATCACTAAGCATTCAGACTAATCGCTTCGGCCATGCAATTAATCAATACGCCGTCTGAAAACTAAAACGCATGTTCTGTCGCATAAAGACATTGCAATTTTCTGTATGAGGACATATATGAAAGCATCCTTTGTTGGAATCTACTGTCTGATACCCTTTCTCATTAAAATTTGATTGACAGCTTTAAAGGAATCTAAACGCTGATGTTTAATAAAGTAGAATAAAATCCTGAAGCTTTCATTAATGCTGTCTTTCGTGCAGTTGCTGCTGTTTATCCTGTTGATAGCCTGTAAATCAAATCTCTATAAAAAAAACGAAATTAGATGAAGTATTTCGAAGCAAGTATTTGCCAAATCGAAATGCCCGTTGTTCTTGTGCATTTGTTTCGAAATGGGATTTTCTGCAAATCTATGGCAATGTTTCAATAAAGGAGGACACACAGCGAGATATCTCATATTTGTCTGCTTATTAATTGAGTCAGGAGAAAGTGTACATTCGAAATGAGTTAACTTAATCCACACCTCACATCATACTTATTTTTTAAATCTCATACACACAAACAAACGCACAAAATTCTTACACACACACACACACACACACACACACACACACACACACACACACACTTGTATATAAGTATATATAAACCCATAGCCGTTATTCATAGGTGAATATGATCTTATAGTTAAAATTTTCTTAGAATTAATTACGAACCTGTATGGTCTGGCTAAGTCAAAATTTTTTTGTATTCTTTCTTTCTAATTGGAGAGTTTAAATGTAGTTATAACAATATGTCCTGCTGAAAAGTAATTTCAGTAAATTTCTATATCTTTGTGCAGCTGAGGATTGCTCTGCATTTTACATTTAATGTAATGTTCACATTGCTTAAATAAATGGAGTCGCATGAAACGATCGTACTGCATTAACTTTGGATATCCTTGTTGCTTATTTTGATTTTAGTCACATTATTTTGGAATTGTATGGATAATACCATACTTAATTCTGGTGCCTAAACTTAAATTATATATATATATATATATATATATATATATATATATATATATATATATGCGGACGTCACTTCACTGAGGCTAATTTTTATCGACTACAAACACTCAAGGAGGTGCCCCAACGTTAGCTCCTCTTTTAAACATCATGTCATCACATTTTCATATTCTATTATTAGGCTTTTACATATAGCTTACTACCATTGTACTTTTCCATTAATCTTTCAAGCCACTTTACAATCTGTATTTTCGACAAAGGGTTGGTACTGACGCTGTTATAGTTGTGTGGTGATGCTTGTTTTGTATTCCACTATTAATAAAACTCCTTTAGCTAGCAGCCGTTA
Organism: Octopus bimaculoides; assembly: GCF_046866305.1. Taxonomy (NCBI): domain Eukaryota; kingdom Metazoa; phylum Mollusca; class Cephalopoda; order Octopoda; family Octopodidae; genus Octopus; species Octopus bimaculoides. The sequence continues at coordinate 13,606,086 of NC_142937.1, forward strand.
TGACTTTTTCTTCTTGACATTTGATAGCCGTTACCTTTAGCTTATTTCAGAAGTAAATTGCTTGTAATTTTGTTTACAGCTGTTAATTCAGGGTCAATTTTAACATGGAGTGCAATAACAAACATTTTTGCCATATTTTGCTTTTATTATTTTCGCAAAGGCCAGAAAGCTACTGAGGCTCACAAAGAGATGTGTGAAGTTTATGGTGTTGATTGCTTCACAGAACTCACATCTCAGAAATGGCTTAAAAAATTTCCTTCTGAAGATTTTTCACTCAAAGGTGACCATAGTTCTAGTCGACCTACAGAAGTTGATGATGACCGAATCAAAGCCATAACTGAATCTGATTGTCATATAACTGTGCAAGAAACTGAAGTGAGGTTAAATGTATCCTACACAACAATTGTAAATCACTTAAAATATCTTGGACTCGTTAAGAAGCTCGATATTTGGGTTCAACATAAATTGAAAGAGATTCACTTGACACAACGAATCTATATTTGCGATATGCATCTCAAACGCAATGAAATCAACCTTTTTTGGAACGAATCGTCACTGGCGATGACAAATGGATTGTCTACAATAACATCAATCGAAAACGATCATGGTTCAAGTGTAAAGAACCAGCACAAGTGACATCGAATCTGAATTGCATCAAAAGAGGTCATGCTGCCAATTTGGTGGGATTGCAAAGGTGTTGGGTATTTTGAGCTGCTTCCAATGAACAAAACGATCAATTCAGATGTTTACTGTCAAGAACAAATGAAATTGGTGGAAGCAATCAAAAACAAACGGCCAGAATTGGCAAATCGTAAAAGAATCGTCTTCCACCATGACAACGATAGATCACAATTGTCTTTGCTAACTCGTGAAAATTACTGGAGCTTGGTTGCGAATTGATGTCGCCATATAGCCCTGACCGAGCACCGTCAGATTACCATTTATTTCGGAGTTTGCAAAATTCTTTGAATGGTAAAACTTTCAATAATGATGATGACCTGAAATCGCACTTGCTTCAGTTTTTGGCTGATAAGGACAAGACGTTCTACGAGCGCGGAATCATGAAGTTGCCAGAAAGATGGCAAAAGGTCATCGAACAAAATGGAAGAATAGATAAATGATTCAAGTTCGTTCTTTGTATGAAAATAAAAGACTTACTTCACACTAACAAAACGAAATTACTTTCTTACCAATAATAAACATCGTTTCTCAGCTAAACTTACATCTTTCTCAGTGATTATCTCAAAAAGGAGTTCACAGCAGATATTTTATATCTCTGAAACACTATAATCTTCATACATCTGTAGGCATTTTTCAGATGATTTCATCCGAAAAACCAGGTGCTATATAAGATTTCCTTTACTTTTACTTTTATATTTAAAAATGGGTTGATGTTATCATTGGAATTTAAGCTAAAACTGTGTTGAATGCTAAATTTGAAGACGGATACATATACCAAATACATTCATAAACCTCAGTCTCTTGGTACGTGCTCGTCAAAATGAATAAATCATCAAAGTACGTTGATGTCCTTATGGTCAAGAATAACTTTTGTTTTCACCACTGGCTACAATCACATAGGATGCCACAAATTTCAGCCCGTCTAGAGTACCCATATTTGTAGTGAATAAAAGCAATTTTTCTCTATAATAATCATTTCATCAGAATATTCCGAATTCCGAAAGATAATTAGCAGGATTCCTTATAGAAACCATTTAAATCTCGTTACAATATATTAAAATGTTATAGTTCAGACGAGTCAAAATTGTTTTCCGTCCCACTGCACAATTACAGAATGTATATGCTATCTATACGCAGCTGAAGGAACAAATCCCAACCAATTATCCAATATTCTGTCATTCCTCTGACAGTTTAAATTTAGATGATCATAAACTTAATTATATATCTATAGAAAGCTAACCTGATGAACGATGTTAGTTCGTCAAAGAAAGAAAATTTAATATTTCAAATGTTATTAAATATAGCTGCTACCGTTGTCTATGTCAATATCGTTGTTTAAGCCACTAATGATATCGAGGATGCCGAAAGATATGTCAGTAAGGGCGTGCTAGCAGTTTGCTTTTCAGATACTACTCAAATCAGCCATACTGGGTTTGATAAGGGCAGAGTAGAACTGTTGCTGCTTAATCTCATCCATGTATTTTGCGTCAATACAGAGAACGTTGTATTTATCAAGAAGGGGTTTAAATGATGAAATAGTGAACTTGCTCTTTTGGGGGAAATGAGAAGAATACTTTGGGATTGAGTTTGCTTTCTCAATCGTGCATCCCCCCACCCACCGATGTTCCTTTGCCATCATCGATGGCAAACTTAATGTAAGTTTGAACATATTTTTAGATTCGAGCAATATAGATGTTACTAGTAACATTTTAGTTGGCTGATTTTTTTTTATTGAACATTTTTATTTCCCTTATAAGGTTTTTTTTTTTCTTCTTGCTGCTTTTAAGTAAAGTATATTACTCAACCTCTGGTATTTGAGTACACTTCTTTCTATCTTGTTTCACATTTATGTGCTTACTCCGGTATATATATATATATATATATATATATATATATATATATATATATATATATATATATATATATATATATATATATATATATATATCAAAGATTGTTATCCAACAATGCCAATCTAGTACTATTTTAATTCTTAATGATAGGTAATTTCAATTTCTCCTGTTTTGACTAGTCAACTTATCCCTTGACAAAATGTATGTTGCGCATTTCAATCGCAGACAAAGAAGCATTAGAGTCACTTTTGAACTTCATGAGATTTTTCTATGCCAATTCGTCCTCATGGGGACGAGATTTAGCAAGAGAACTTTGGCTATAAATCTTAAATAATCACAGGAACACTATCCATAATGCAGTAAAATTCTTCTCCCTGACCAAGATATATATATACCAAGATATATATATATATATATATATATATATATATATATATATATATATATATACAAGCGTTTCCGTGAAACTTCTCAACTTTTGTTATTCTCTTATTCCACGTTGAAATATATTACAAACTCAAAGATGTCGACTCAGAGGTTTTTCAGTTAATACCTGTTTGTTTTCATATACAGTGATGTATACGACACTAACACACGTAGACACACACATACACACACACAATGAGGGAGACACAGGGAAAGAGAGGGATTGATAGCAGATTAGAATAGATAGACAGTCAACCGGACATACAGAGTGACAAAAAAATAGTTAGAGAGAGAGCGATGAAATGATTTCATACATTCTTCGGCCCGTGCCTAATTTTCGCTCATATTTGGGTTTGTGCATGCAACACTCATATTTGAGTTTGTGCATACAACACTCATATTTGGGTTTGTATGATGTATATGATTCGTGTACTTATTTCTACGAGAAATTATAAAATCGATTACTTAAATTTAAGTTTATGGTGACAAAGTAAATGTTATTGATTATTCGTACAGTTAAACAATTGTTATAAAACAATCAGCTTATATAATTTATGTGTACACGAAGAAACGTTATTCAAGCTTTTACACGATGATAACATCGATAAACTCCCTTGATGCTCACATTTTTCTAACCTAACCACTTTTACCTTCTCTCATAAACTATAGCATTCGTTCTTAGCTAAGAAATCGATAGTTTTATACATTGCGTACCTCTGGTTTTGACTGACGCTACATTGCAAAATCTGCACTGAAAGGGTTGTGGCTTATATTAATGTATGTTAATTCTTTTTTTTTTATTTATAGTGAATAGTTTATAAAGCTAAATTCATAAAAGTTCGAAACTGTTTCTGATATTCAGAAAGAAATATTTGAATCTCATAATAGTGACAAAAGAAAAAATTGCGTAATTGAGTTTCTACATCCATGAATTAAGTTCATATAAATCAATTCAAGTCTAGTGTGTGGTATTGAATAGTGCTAATAAATCTACAGCCAATAAGTATTATCTCTCTCCCTAAGTGACTGTTTATGTTATATCGGGAGCTATGATAAAATCTGGCTAAAAATAATGCTAGCCATAAACATTTCCAAGCGAAATGAACTCAGTGCATAAAGTAAACGCTTTATTTTGATATTTAGAGATAATCTTGGTCAGACCGCTTTTACGAAATAATAGAATTTAAGATCTTTTGCAGCAAATACATTAATCAATATTCGTCGCTGAATCAAACTTACTCATTAAAGCTGAAACACTATTTGTCAAATATGTGATATCTTACTGTAGCATACATCGAAATATTTATAGGTAAAAGTATGAGGTTGTTTAACATTTATAACTCTCACAGATGCAACAATGAATGACACAGTTCGTTACAGTGGAAGCTTACTTAAAGTTGTCCTTCGACCTATAGCTCCATAGTTCTTACCTTTTATCTTTATGTTTTGATCTGTGCTTCTAGCTACAATTCTCAAAAATATCTTACGTCTAAAGATCACAGTGGTTTGAAATGTCAAGGTAAAATATTCGTAATCTAGCAGAGTTAAATACTTAAATCTTGAAACAGCATATACAAAATTTGTTATAAGTATTATTGTGTAGTAGAAATCGATACTTAAACGACAGGAGCGCTGTTATATTCAGTTCCATTTTGTTGGCATAGATTGTTGTTTTGAAACTTCAATCTTGTATAAAATGAAGAGTGATGACGCCCACTTGATTCTATTTCACTTGGTATATTGCATAACACAAACGTCTATTTTCCATATATGTTATGGCTTCTATAACTAACAACTGCTCTCATTGCTAACTACTTTTGTACAATCGTATTAGGAATTATCGTTGCAAACCACCAAGAACCAGCTATTTATTTCCAACAGTGCTTCCATAGATATATTATAAGTTTTATGGTTTCTGAAAGAAAGGAAATGAGATTCAATGAAACAACTTCGGCCAATATGAAATCAATCCAGACTTGGTTTTCTCGGATTGTTATTTCTAACTTTGAAAATTTCCGATATATAAATTTCAATTCATACAAACGAGATAACATCTGTTATCTCATAGACTATTATCTTCACTCTCTCTCTCCCCTAGACTTAAAAGAACGCTCATTTTCTAAATCTCCAAATGTGTAATACCCTAACGCAAACCCAAAACACACATCCATAAATTAATCTTCTATAATCTCTACTGTAAGCTATATCCTATTAAATAATTTACATAAATATTTCTCTCTGCATTTGAAGACTTAAAGATATCATTCTTTGGGTATGTGCCTCTTCTTAAAAGCAAAAGCCACGAGTTCATACGTAATGCAGCAATCTCTCTTGTTTGCGAAGGATATATTGTGCTTTAGAAAGGCATTTATTCTCCAGATTAATTCATATCGTTTTTTGTGTATGGTACAGTTGCATGGTCGTTGGGTCCTTACGCAACTAGTGTACTGAAGTTCTCGTCACTCTGTGCCTGTCTCTGATATTTTCGACAATGCCTGTTGAGCTTATATTGGAAAAGTGATGGGGCTGGATGGCACTGCTATTCCAGGGATTTTTCACTTGTCCATCGTCCCCAACCCGAAAGACCTTCGGAATAGACGTTTAACTAAGTCTTGCACAAGGCCAAGGATACCTACAAAAATGGACGTCAGCTCTCTTAAACAAAATTAATTCTTTATAGAATGCAAGTTACCTTTCAGCTGACAGTATCGCCAGAATTGTAGAGAACTGGGAATGCTTTACAACTTTCGCTTGACCCAAGATTGCACTCTCTGACAAACGACAATAACAGCCGTTTACGGTGAAGAAATTATTACAGAGGACTCAGCACGAAAGTGAAATTTGTATTGATCATGATGGGAACATAATTCACAATAAAAAAAAAGAACAAGCACAAGACCCTACAAACTATAACAAAGCTTAAAATTTCACACCTCTACAGGCAGTTAACAGAAAACGTAGCTCTCCAAGATTCATTACAAGTCCTGGGCACTCCTAGTAGAACAGTTATAAATGTCTGCCACCTTGGCACGGCCAGAATAATCAGGAAAGTATTAGAAAGCTGAAAAGAATGGATAGCATGATACTGTAGGCTGCTGGAAGCAAGCCCGCTACGCATGTAAGATTCCAGGAGCTCCAACAAACGTTGTGATAAGAGAAATAATAATAATAATAATAATAATAATAATAATAATAATAATAATAATAATAATAATAATAATAATAATAATACAATTCCTACGATAGTAGGTGCCTTAGGTATAATAAAAAAATATTCAGACAAATACATAACAAAAACACCAGGACTTACAAATATATATAACATACAGAAAATTGCACTACTGGGTACTGCACACATTCTACGCAAAACACTTTCAATACAGTAAACATAAGAGCACCACAGCAAACCACAGCACATACCCAAGGCGCACAGAGCTGCGCTCGGTAGTGAAGTGAAAGCACGTTATAAAAATAAAACTACTGAATAATAATAATAATAATAACAACAATAATAATGATAATAATAATAATAGAGGAGCTGCACAATTCTGTTTGCAATATATATAAGGTAATGTTAAATGTGTATGTGAAACATACGTGAATATGATTCAGAAATGATTATTTTGATTGAGGATAAAAAGAAATCTTGTCAAAAGTAGCAAAAAGATGTAATCATTTGTAATGTTAACTTCATTATAATATCTTTATAGTATTAGACCTACAACATGAGCCCTAGACATTTTAGCCGTTAGCCCTTGAATCTTATAAAAATTCAAGCGTTACTCCCTCTATCAATAAATTAAACGACTAAATTCATTTTGGTATTATTTTAATCTACTCATTGCGAAAATGAAACATTTTCATTGAATCTAGAATAATTTTAACTAGAGAGTATCAAAATATATTTTCCAGTTCTCCATTTTCAACATTTTATTAATTTCTGGATAGCATATCCATGTTTTCCTGGTAGAGCCCTTTGCCTGGCAAAATATTCATTGGTGGAATGGGACTTCAATTAACCGTCTGCTAGAGCTTTCTTCTGATATTCTTTCATTTTGCTAATATCATATTAAGCTTATATAGAAATTAAAGATTTATTGTCTGCTTACTTTGGATGCTTTCCAGCGATTCTCCAAGAATTGCAGAATTCCGCAGCATTAGACATTGTTTAAAACAAATGTTTATTCTTCCATTAGTTAAATGTATTTTGTTACCTAATATTTAAGAGAAAAGTTTGTTGTTTCTTTGCGTTACTTCTTGTATATATGTTTTCTTGATTTTTTTTTACTTTAGTTATACTTATTACAATACAACGAACTCACAAAGTAGTAAATATTTCCCGTTTGAACAATCAATCAACCTACTTGTGAGAGTGAAGTGTTGATGTATGCCTATATACATTCGAGATGCTGGTGTTTTTCTAGCATACATTTAGAAATGGTCGGGTATATGTATCTCTACTTTGTTTCATACACTGGTGCATGAATATATATACTTTTGTAGGAATCAAAGCTCCAGTAAAGATTTTCATATTCTTTCGCGCATGTGCATTTATATGTTGATATGAACGTACTTTTCCTGTTCTCATTACTTACTATAGTTCTTTATTCGTTGCATTTTATCACCAATTTGTCAGAACTAACGATTTTCTTACAGTAGTAAGCATTTGAAGTGCGTAACGTTTCCAAGGTATCAATTCTCGATTGACACCTAGAAAAAGGCAAGATCAACTGCAATTTAATATGTGAACATCGATTACGCTTATACCATCCAGATAAATGGACAGCGCCAGGAGACTAGCATTATGCAAGTAAGCGGTCTAGAGTCCCTATGCGCTGACACTTGACATGCAAAATATAACAGCCAAATATTCAAGTTGCAGTTTCGCGTCGTAAAAATGTATATATTAGATATTATAATCTTTTACATATCATAAACAAATAAATATGATAAATAAGTAAAACGGGTTAGGCTCTGCAAGACCTTTTTTTTTTTACCATTGTTCTGCTCGCGTAGAATTGAGCTGGGGCTAAAGAAAGGCAACATGCAGTACTAGGATACCAAGAGGTTAAATATTATACAATTGACAGCTTTGAACGTAGTTATTCACGCTCCTAATTTGATATAATTAAGTATCAGTTCACAATTTCTGGTGAACTCTACTCTTATTTTTTAATTAGAAAATTAATTTTAAAGTCTTGGAGTTGTATCATTAATCTACTGAAAAATATTTCATAAGTATAATTACCTGCTTCAATAAGTTAGGAGTAGTGTGAGGCTATGAATAAAATATCGAAGACGCTTAGTCATACGAATTTATTCATAAGATCACTATAATTCTCAAATGAATAGGATCACCCAGCTTTTCTTGGTTAAAGGTTGTGGTGTTGGCTTCTATTAAAGCTACGATGCTTACTTGTTAGACGCTACTACCATCATGCGAGGTGTCAACTCTTTATATCATGTTCTACCACTGATCTAAAATCAAATGGAACAAACCTACGTTGATCTTTTCAAAGCCAATGAAATAATTCCGTAGGTATACTACATTTATAAAAATCATCTGTACTCTCAGAGCAGTACTTTTTCTTACGTTTACCGTCTTACCCCGCCCCTTCTGAGGCATGCCAATATTGGCTTCATAATTACTGTGTGGCCTTAGATTTATACGAGAGGAGAAATGCGATAGCGGAATTCATATATTTTTTAACATTCCAGTAACCAAAATGAAATGGAATAAATCTAGCCGGATATCAAACGAGATAGACATAACACATTGGGAATATATAAGTTATCTTAGGATGGGATCGAAGCATACAATTATTAAGTAACCAAGATAGCTCTTATATATATATATATATATATATATATATATATATATATATATTTTATATTTGATACCTCTAAGTTAGATGATTAAACCGTAATCCCTCCACAAGGGACTTTTTTTCATACGAGACTATTTGTGACGCACATGGAATAAATTTCTTTGAGGTGGGATGCCTGAACTCACTAGCCGATGAATTCGTAAGTGCCTTTCTTATCGTTGATTTTTGGTGTCGCATGGCCAAAAATTACCGTGAATTTTTTTAGAGACACTTTCAAATTCATCAGAATATCGGACTGAAGATTTGGAATAGAGAAATTTTCATTCTCTTAACCATGAAACGATCGTATCCGATTAACTAAAGACTTGTTTTGTTTATGTTTTTCCCTCCGGTTTTTTGTTCTATGTGTGCCATAAATATTGCCATCCGTTTAGAGAAAAATTTGTAGTTTAGAATCAGTAGTTCTTTGACTGCTATTTCTAAATTTTCAGTATGTTGGAGAAGCAACTCAATGCTAATCCCTGTATATTTATGATATATATATATATGTATATATATATATATATATATATATATATATATATATATATATATATATATATATATATATATATATATATATATATATATATATATATATACATACATACATACATACATACATACATACATACATACATACATATGTATATATATAGGCATATATGTGCATATATATAGGTGTCTGTGTGTATACGTACATACATAAACAGATGCATAAATATATACACGAACACAGCCACACAGATATATATATATATATATATATATATATATATATATATATATATATATATATATGTATACTAAAACAAACACAAACACACAAGTGCGCGCAGGAATACAAGTATGTGCACGTCTATGTGTGTGTGATATGAAGTTCGCTTTGAGACAACCTAGCTTCGGGCTCAGTCCCACTGTGCAGTATGCTGTGCAAGTGTCTACTGCTAAAGACATTGCGCTGTCTAATATTGTGTGAATAAATCTGTTAGTGGGTAACTGGGTGAGAGCTCATCGTGTGTTAGAGTTCAGTGACGAACAGATGAATAGACACAGGGAGATGGTTGAACTTAGTACCTCCAAACTAAGAGTATTTCAATCTCTGGTGATCTGTAACGAAAGCTGGATCAACTGTTATGATCCAGGGACCAAGACACAGAGAGCCCAATGGAAGCATCCTGGCTCCGCCAGACCCGAAGGGGCCAGGCAAAGTAAGTCCACCTGGGAGCCCATAAGGAACCCCTTTTCGATTGCAAGGATATCATCTACATCTACTGAGTACCCTCTGGCCAGTAGACCAACAGAAAGTACTCTGGTGGTGTTCTAAGGAAGTTCAAGAAGAGATTCTTTCGCAAAAGACCAGAACTATTCTGGTCGGGTTGGTGACACCTACACCAGAACAATGCATAAGTAGTTGCCACTGATGGGCATAAAAACCGTTCCTCATGCATCCTACTGTCCAGAATTTTCTCCCTGCGAGTTTTGGTTGTTCACCAAGATGACCCTTAACCTGAGGGACAGCCGTTTCGACGACATTCAGAGGATGAAGGAGGTTGTCACAAGGATCCTGGACACCTTGAGTTCAGTGGATATCTCTGGGGTCTTCTCAAAATGACTGGCGCGCAACACCAAGTACACTGATGTGAGAGGATACTAATTTGAAGGAGATTAGTGTTATTTTTTACTATTTCGAAATTAATAAATATTTCCTGAGAATGTCTTAAAACTTGTGGAATGCACCTTCTATATACACACAAAAAAAAACGCAGATACACAGACATTCAGACACAGATATATGTATGTATTTATTTCTTTATTGCCAACAGGGGGCTAAACATAGAGGGGACAAATAAGGACAGACAAAAGGATTAAGACCATTACATCGACCTCAGTGCGTAACTGGTACTTATTTAATCGACCCCGAAAGGCTAAAAGGCAAAGTCGACCACAGCAGAATTTGAACTCAGAACGTAACGGCAGACGAGATACTGCTAAGCATTTCACCCGGCGTGCTAATGATACTGCCAGCTCGCTGCCCTACATATACACATGTAGTACGTGTATGTATATTGTTGCCCTTGTGTTCTCCCCCTCTACCGTACGACAACAGGTGTTCGTAGTGGCAACTTAGCGGTTCGTCAAAAGACAGATGATAGAATAGATACAAAACCTAAAAATACGTACTGCAGTCTAACAAAACGTATCATACTGGCGTCCCAGTTTAGCTACTGTCCAATGAATGAAAAAGTAATGTGCGTGGGCGTGTGTGAGTGTACGCGTGCCAAAAATCTGTCTATGCGCGTGCATGTATGCGTATTTTTGGCAAACACCTCTAAGTAAGATTTTGATTATCCTCTAATGTGAAACTCATTCTACATCTCTTACAAATGTTTAACTAAATCCTGAACACCGCAGCGTTTTTTTCTGTCAACTGAAATATAGAGATTTTGCGAAGAAACTTTAATATTTACTTCATTTATACGCTTAGAAATATCGGCTGATATACCACTAAGCAAAGGTGTGGAGGATATAAGAATATATGTTATCGCTACCATACGTTCACAAACAAAATTTTAGTTGCTTATGTGTTTCGAATATCCATCCCATCTGGTGCTGTTAAATTAAATGTTTTCAATTATATATATATATATATATATATATATATATATATATATATATATATATATACATATATATATATATGTGTTTCGAATATCCATCCCATCTGATGTTGTTAAATTAAATGTTTTCAATTATATATAATTTTACATATATATATATATATATATATATATATATATATATATATATAATTACGAAATGAGGAAACCGCATCGTTTGAAAGAAAAATGTGTATAATGCCAAAAAATAAAATTATTTTTATAAAATGATCTAAATTGCAAAATGCAATTTTTATTTTAGGCAATGTTGTAGAAAAATTCCAATTTTCTATCATTAACTCCACCCTAATAATCAAAGTAGATACTGTAAATTTAAAGTTTCGTACTGTCTATGCAATTAATGTTGGAGGCGGGTTTATATCGAGTATATGAGTATGTTGGTAATTATTTTATAGACACATTTTATAGACACATGAAGGACACATATGGAGGCAAATGAAAAGAAATTTAACCACGTCAATATATGAACACATAATGCTAAAGGGCATGTCAAAATACTACGAGTCATTTCTCTAGCCTTTTCTTGTTCTGCCAATAAGAACTTAAGCCAGCAGCAGGAAATTTATATATATATAAAGAGTAACTAACGAGGTGTATAAGTTTGACGCTCTGGTAAAATGGAAAAATCCCTGACGTTTCGAGCCTACGCTCTTCGACAGAAAGGAATGGGCAAAGAAAACGGAGAAAGAAAATTCTGGCAAAGTGAAAGGGCAAACCTACAAATCGAGTAACACTATTGTTGATTTGTATATGTGTGTGTGTGTGTGTGTGTGTGTGTGCGTGCGTGTGTGTGTGTGTGTGTATGTGTGTGTGTGTATGTGTGTGTGTGTGTGTGTGTGTGTGTGTGTGTGTGTATGTGTGTGTGTGTGTATGTGTGTGTGGGGGGGGGGGGTGTTCCCGTGCGTGC
>NC_142937.1:13623500-13661000 GCF_046866305.1 Octopus bimaculoides
CGGTAACAGAGCCACCATTCGGTCTCTAATCGATGAACAGGGATGTAGTCTGCTCGAACCCGAAAGGATGTGTGGGGCCTTTCAACAGCACTTTGCTCGACTGTTCGGTGCGAGCGGTGAGTCGGAACGCAGGATGGACTTCACTGCCTACCTGACCGGCCTGCCGCGGCTCTCGGCGGGAGAGGCAGAGTGTTGTGAGGGTCCCATCACAGCTGCTGAAGTAAGGGATGCTATGGCGGGCTGCGCGAGGGATAAGTCACCTGGATTGGATGGTCTACCCTACGAGCTGTATTGTCAAATGCCAGACTTGTTTGGCGACCTCTTGGCATCAGTCTACTGCAACTGGCAACAAAACGGGAGAATTCCCGGTTTCGTGAGCCGAGGTGCAGTGACATTGCTGAAGAAAGACCCAAACAAGGGGAATTTTATAGATAATTTCAGGCCCATCACTCTGCTCAACGCAGACTTGAAAATTTTGGCCAAAGTAATAGCCGAGAGGTTGGCGCTTGTCATCGATAAACTGGTCGACAGGGCGCAAACATGCGCCGTGCCGGGCAGAAGTATCCATGACAACCTCCACCTCATGCGCTACATCATGGACAGGGTAGTTAAGGATCCTGGCATGGGTGGGGCGCTGATCAATTTAGATCAATCTAAAGCCTTCGATAGGGTCGACCATCGATACCTAGCGGCCGTCCTCAGGGCAGCTGGCTTTGGTCCTGTCTTCCGCGGTTGGATCGCTGCCTTGTATAGCGGCATCCGATCGGTAATACGGGTAAACGGTCACCTATCAAAACCGTTCGACATCACGCGTTCGGTCCGTCAAGGATGTCCCTTGTCGGCGCTTCTGTATGTATTGACGATCGAACCACTACTGCGGAAGCTGGCGACACTGAGGGGTATCCCACGAGAGCTGGGTTGCGGGACGAGCGTGTCTGCATATGCGGACGATGTCACCGTCATAGTGTCGAGCGAAAAGCACGTCGAGATGCTAGGCTAGACACTTAAACAATACGAAACGGTGACAGGAGCAAAAATTAACCCGGAAAAGTCAGTGGGTTTGTTACTCGGCACCTGGAGAAGCAAGCCCATACCGTCCAACAGTGACTCCGTAGTGGGACGCTGGACGGACGGACCGGTTAAACTGCTCGGGGTCTGGTTCAGTCCGGACCTCCAAATGGATAAGAACTGGGACGAGATCACCAGTAGAGTGATCAAACTCAGCCAAACATGGGCTGAGAGAAAGTTATCTCTAAAAGGCCGGGCGGAGGTGGCTAATGTGTATATCGCATCAGTCATCGATTACCGCCTGACCGTCGTGCCTTGTCCCGATGCCACCATCACGAAACTAGAACGCATATTTTTCCGCTTTCTGTGGAAGGGTGGCGTTCCGATGGTGAGGCGATCCATTTGCTGTCAACAACCGTTACGTGGAGGAGTGGGGATGCCGTGGTTAATGATTCGCAGACATGCGCTGAGACTGCATCTCTGGAACTTCATTGACGACGGTGAACAGGTGTGGGCGCCGTTTGTGAGGCACGCCTTCCCGCAGCTCGTCTCACTCACCGAACTGCAAAATGGATCAGGAAGAGACCGAAACTGGGCGAATGGCACCGCGAGTGTCGCCAAGCTCTACAACAGCTCTGCCGTCCGGGATCAAACTTGTGCAACTTCCAAACGACCAATGCGTTCTATAGAGGACTAGTGGAGGGGAGGTCTGACGACACTCTCGGGGCAAACCTGGGTGTCGACGAGAAATTCTTAACTCGCCTTTTCAAGACGACGTTCGGGCCGGGGCCTATGGATAATTTCCAGAGATCCCTGGCTTGGCAATGCTATCGAGACGCACTACCAGTTCGAGAGAAGATCTACAGACACGGTTCGAAAACCACCGGACCGACCTGCCCGAGATGCGGTCAGAGCGACGAAACCGTTCTGCACGCACTCGTGCAGTGTCCAGATATTTCAGAGCTGTGGACCTTCGTCGAACGGCTGTTGTCGCGTGTGGGACGAGCCCACTTATCAGCCGAGTCTATCGTGAATATTGTTCCGCCACCTTCCTTTAAACGGGAAGGAAAAACGGTTTTTGTAACACTGATAGCTATGGCAAAAGAATGCGTGTGGTGGACGCGTTTGAAAGGTCTACAAAAAAACACTTTCCTCTCTGGTCAGTCCCTCGTCAACTGTTTCAAGTACCACTTGAAAAGCAGGATGAGGATAGAGAGGAAAGTGTTGTCGAATGAAAGTTTCAATAAAAAATGGGTAAATGTGGCAAGAATGGTAAGAATGAAAGACGACACCATTTTAAGCATAGACTTGTAACAAAAAGAGACAAAAAGAGAGAAGGTACTTACTTTCATGTACCTTTAAAAAAAAAAGCCTGAGGTGACCGTGGTCTTTTCCGTAGGCTTTTCTCTCCACGGATAAACCTAATCTGTTCCCCGTTTTTTACATCGACTGTGATACACGATCCCTATTGATCGCCCCCTCCCACGTTTTTTTTTGTTTTTTTTTTCTTTTCTTCCCGCGATCCCTTTTGATCCAAATTATCCCCCCCCCCAAAAGCTCTACTTTGTAATTTGTCCATTTTCTGTATTTAGCCCTGTGTGGCTATAATAAAAAGATATCTAGTTATCTATCTATATAGAAAGAGAGATAAGACGAGAGAGAGAATGATAGAGAGACAGACAGGTCACACATTTATAACGACATATAAAATAATGGTTACAAAATGTTTTTTTTTTTTTGTTTAGATAAAGTATCAAAAGTTCTAAGTAAACATTGAAATATAAAGATAATACACTATGAATTCAAACGTGCGTTGATCATATATTTTGATCTGCAAACACATTTACTCTTTAGTAAAAGTTCCTTGTACTTTATATATATATATATATATATATATATATATATATATATACAAAGTATGGGGGTTTAGTTCACAGGTGATCTAAACAATTAGGTCCGCTAAGTGTTGTAACGGATTACTAGGGCTCCAAGGTTATAAACGAGACAGTAGTTATGGAGTCATTGCAGATTTCCGATATAGCGGATATATAATTGTTAAAGAGGACAACAAATGTTAAGGCAAAGCAAACATCTCAAGTCATATACATTACTATTATTGGAAAACAAATTCAGTCTTACAGCTGTTTCTGGGATATCCCATAGTATGGGATATTCCGTCATCAGAGGAATTTTTATTAAACATACGAAAGCAAAGCATTAAGGCGACACTGAAAATAATGGCTGGATGAATACATTTACAGTAAAATAAATCTGAATTTTTTATCTATTCAGACTTATATATCCAACTTTTTGATCAATCAAATATCAATTAGTGCTATGAGTAAAATACGATTAATCCGCATCGTTACCAGTGTTTTTTGTAAGCCAAATAGAAATTGGAACGCGGCGATAGACAAACGTTTTATTTCCTCCCGATAATGTGTTCCCGAACTATTCATTCTGTACAAGCCTTTGAAATGATTGGTTTTAATATTTGTATTGCACGTATAAATCTATCCGTATACCGAATGAAATTGATACAATGCGTAATACGATCTCTAAAATCGATGGTAGAATCTCGTACATTTTTAAGCATTACAAACTCTATCGTTCCGATAGAACATTATGCTTAGTTATTGAAAGGATTGTTCGATGATGATTTCTTAATAAGCATTAAAAAAAATTCTGATCTGTTTAAAGATTGTAAATACAGAATGTAAAATATAGAAAATGTCTGTTTTTTTACCTGGTTATCACTGGAGTCCATCATCTTGCTAATCTCTAAATTGGCAGTTCTCATTCCTTCTTCACTTCAGCATCATTTATCTCCTTGTTCGCCTCTCTGTAAAGAATTAACACAGTTAAGTAGGTACTGTAACTGACAAAATATATTTATTATTTATTAAATTAACGATTCAAAACCTGTCGTGGTTATTAAAATTTTGGAGTGTTCATTCTCCTAATAGCGTCCTTGAAATTCATAAAGACAAAATTTATCATAGATTTCTTCCATGTACAATGCATTCGAGAACATTTTCCAGCCTTCGTACGGAATAAGGATTAAAGGAATAAGGATTAAAGGAATAAGGATTAAAGAAAATAAATAACGAAGAAAGGATTTGCTGTAGGGAAAGTGTTATGACGTGGGTTATGCACAAAGAGAGTAAGAATCGTATTATCTAAATAAATATTTGGATATGGTTATCTAGAATAAACTTTTGCAGGATTAATACGTTCACACAGAACGCACTCCATACTACTCGAAACGTAGTTACGATATTAAACAAACACAGTAACCAATATGGATGATCAACGCTGTCAACTGCTTTCTTTATTTGAGCACTCAGGGTCATACATAGAGGGGGACGGCACAAGGACAGACAGAACACCACAGTGGAGGCAAAAACATAAAGCGGAGGAAAATGGAAAAATGTACAATGAAATTGATGGTGATGAATGCATGCGCCTCACTCACATGCAGTACTATTTGAAGGTTCTTGCTTTCAATTTATAATCTTTTTCTTTTCGGTATTTTTTTTTTTACTATTAGCATCATTTTCTTTACTCTTTTTTTCTTCCTTTTTCCCCTTTTTAAAAAACAAAAACAAAACAATTTACTCTCTTTTTTTAAATACCTTATGTATGGCTCTATTTTACTTAATTTTACTACTGGCGGTAGTTCATCGAACTCCACCACGAATCCTGGTGGTTCCGCTTTACATTTTTACTTCAGCTTGGTATATTTTCTCTTGTCGATTAAAATTGCTTTCACATTTTCACCATACATCTCCTTGGGTAACTTAAACCTTATAACTGATTTCAGTTTGGTTATCAATTTTTCTATATTTACATGTTTGTCATGTCACGAAATTCCAGCTGTTTTCCCTGCCTTACTGCTTGCTTACCATGTTCCACCCCTGGTGGCACTTCTTCCAATAGGGTTAGTGTCGCTGTTTCTTCTCGTTGCTGTTCTACTTCTTTGGTTTAAAAATCTTCTAGTATGCTTGCTTCTCTCTCTTCCTCCTCCATAACCTCCTTCTCAATCTTCTTTTTTACCTGTTACTCGATCTTTTCTTCAACCTCTTTTGCGACTTCTTCCTCAGTCTCTTTATCTACTATTTTCTTTTTCTGTCTCTCCGGAGGAGAGCCAACTCTTTCTTTCCTCTTTCTTTTTTTAACCACTTCAAATTCCTCCTCTATTCCTGTTGTCTCTTTTTCATCCTCTTTCACCACGTCGTTCACTATCTCTTGCTCCTCAGATAGTTCTATTTGCTGCACTTTCTCCTCTCTCTGCGGGCACCACACCTTTATGTGGTCTTTCTTGCCACATATGGGAGGCTTGCCCTCCACCACCACTCTCAATCTTACATCTTCGGGTAATATTTCTTCTGGAATCTTATTCATATCACTCACAGTTGTCTGAACTACCATCTTGATTCCATAACCCCAGCAGTTGACTCTTTTCGTTCTTGTTATTCTCAGGATATTTGCATCCTCCTCCATATTATCCATGTCTGCAGCGACCAGCGATGTTTCATTCAATTCTGGAGGAACCCTTCCCACTCTTACTCTGACAACTCACTTGCCATAGTATGTCGGTAGGAGCGACCACTCTTCTATCTTTATGGCGTCAGTGGAGTGCTTTATTGCTTCGTCTTCGCCTGCGAATGGCACCTCCAGTCTGCCATATATTCTTCCCCTTCTTATAAACGTCGTAACCTTTTTGACCTCTTTCAAACACTTATCGATATCCTCTATGGTTGCCACTTCAATTTTCCTTGTTCATACTTTCAGTGTTTTGTATATCACTGTTCGTTTCTTTACTCCATTTGTTAACTCGAACGGGGGCGTCAATTTAAGGTTGTGGCATTCTTTCAGCTTTTTTGGCCCAATTTTAACTTCTCGAACCTCCAAAGCTTCTACTTCAATTCCTCTACCAGTTGCAACCGCATAATTGTGGCTCTTCGCTGGTTCATTCTCTATTACACTTCTTTTAGCTGGTTCTGCCATAAGTGGGAAGAACGCAAAAGGAAAAAACGAAGTGTGAAATGAATTTACTCTAAGTTATTATATCATTATTGTTTTCAAATTTATGTGAGATGATATAGATCAAGTATTTTGTATTTGAATTGTTTCAGATATTCAGAGATCTATCTGTAGGGCAAGGCGATCAGTTGAACGATTTAGGCTTGCATATTATAGCCGATTAATAGTAGACGTGATTGAGGACATTCTCAGAGATTAGTTGCATGTTTCGGACGATTTGAGACACAGGGATTAAGGACTATTTCCAAAAATCCCTAAACTCGCATTGATCATACAACGCATTTAACTGGAATTGAACAGAAGGTACGTCGATACGTATTTTATTCTATGCATATTCAAGCAAAAATCTATATTGATTTGTTTATCTATGGTGTAAAATGGCGACCTCAGTACAGTTTGGAGCAGCTATTTTCAAAGGCTTCCCCTTCTGTAATTTTTTATGAGTTCTTATTTTCAATTATTCATAGCTTATTAGAAAGTTGATGAAAGTGTAAGAAATACTTTTCTCTAATATATTGATGGTTCGTTTCCAACTTTTTTCAGCTACTAACCAAAATTTGTTATTCCTTACAGGTAGATGATTTCCTTACATTAATAATAACCACCTGGAGAATTTTTCCAATTTTTTTCTCTTTGTAATTCGATGATTATTTATCCATGGGGGATATTACCTCGCGATTCTATGTACGAAGCTTCTATGGTATGCCATTGGGACAATTCAATTAAATTTAGTTTCTCCAGAAACATTATAGCATTTCAACATTTAGGTCTTAAAATATTTTCTGAGGTATTTTCAAAACTATGTTGTAAACGTTGGGTGTTTGGCAGAAACGGTGAAACGGTGGAACGCCGTAGAAGATAACCTGTTGATTTCGGATACCTCCCTTTAATTTTTGAGTTCAAATTCAACTTAGCTTTACTGTATTTCGCCCTTTCAAGGTCGTTAAAATTAAAACTGATATCGATTGTGGAAAAGTATCTCCTGGAATACGTTTTAACAGTAGTGCTACAGTTCAATGACCAAAACTAGATAATATAGAAGGATTCAATACATCTTGCGAGTATGTGTGTGTGTGTGTGTTTGTGTGTGTGCGTGTGCGTGTGTGTGTGTGTGGGTGTATGTGTGTGTGTGTCTTGTGTACTATTCCGCTTTTGGTGGGACTAACACAAATATACTCCATCCAGCGCGTAATAAATATTTGCTAAACAGATTTAAACATTTTTTAAATTGTACATACATAAACATATGCACACATACATACATGAATGCAGACATACATAAATACATACACACACACATATATACATAAACATGCATACATGCATACATACACACATAAATACATTTATATATATACACACATGCATACAGACATATATCCATATACACACGCGTGTATGTATGTATGTATGTATGTATGTATGTAAGTATGTTTGTATGTATGTATGCTTGAATATAAATATATATATATATATATGTATGTATGTATGTATGTATGTATATATATATAAATATATATATATATATATATATATATATATATATATATATATATATATATATTATATATGGTGGTGGTGGTCATCAATCCCATCGATTTCAACGCATGACTATTTAAAGGAAAAGTTAAGATTAAAAGAGGCCACATCCTTTTGCAATTTATGCGTGAACGTAAGATGAGTCCAGATATGGATTTTCTATCAGGTCACAATGGGGACAACGATGATTTTGATTTTACCTGGGATTCGGCAAATGTGTCTGTTGACCTGAAGTGTATACAAATATTTTGTTGTTCAGTCTCATCATCCCAAATTGTTTAGTTACATCATAACTTGTATTACACCGCTCAGATCGATATAGGCAAGAACTGTCCTAAGATGTTAGATTAAGCGTGTAAGGATTTTAGGGATTATTCCAACTTATCCTTATGCCTCAGAACGGGTATTCTTGCACTGCGGAATCCCTCTACTTGCAGGCCATTTAAAAGAGGTTTCCGAATGTGATCATCTTGCCTTGAGATAACTTGCCCTGTCCCTATGCACTGAATTCTCAATAGTATGCTTTCGATCCTGGAGATACATATTTTTCTAATTTATTGACATTTGATATCTTATCTTGCCATTTTATGCTGCAGATGTTGCGCTGACAGCACACGCGGAAGGTTTCAAGTTTCTTTATATATCTGTAACAGAGAATCTATATCAGTACAACTACTGGTCAAAATTACGACAAGGCTTTGGAAGAGTATATCACTGGAACTTTCAGTGCGTTCTTTAATTTCATTGAGTTTCTAATTCTTTCTACTTCTAATTAAAATCCTAACCTCCAACTCCTTCGTTCAAGATATAACCAGTTCTTATCACCTCTGCAATAATCACTCTTCATTCTCAATATCAGCTTTGTATAAACTAAGTATCTTATGAATGCCTTTCACTTTAATACTTCTAAATAGTCTTCCTTATTATATGGTTCGGGACTTCCACTCGCTTTACTTACCATTCTTTCACCCTTCCCAATTTTAAATATCACTGCGGTCTTTATGCCACTCTTCATTTCTAGCTTTCTCCTTCCTCCTTTACCTGACTAGTCTCTCACACCAACTTTGTGCCGGCCTTTCCACCTCTCTCATATAACCGCCTCACCATTCCATTCCCTCAACCTCTATCCATTTACCATTTGCTTGTTTGCATCCACAGCAGTAATATCACATTTTTTCAATCTTCCTTTCGTCCTTATTCTTTACCGAACGAAGTAGCCATCACAGTGATTGAACTTACCAAATTTTTTGAAAGACTTCCATGTAGACTAAAACTTGCCCGTTTGCCCTGATTTCTATTTTTCTAACGTCCGTCTACTTGCAGCTGCTCAAGCAGACTATTAGCTACTTCAAATGTATCAATTTTATGGGCCTGCTAACGATAAGGCTACAGTCCCTTACTCCCGGCAAAACACTATTTTAAGAATCAGTCTAATTAACCGTTTATACTCATGTCTTTGTATTACAATGCTGGAGTATATTTGCTGGAAACAGCTGCTTGGTTCCGATAATTTTCGAAGTTAAATTATTTTGAAGAAACGAGACACAAATGCATAAATGTACATCAGGAAGTAGACACACACCTACACACACCTATACATGCACACATACGTACGCTCACACACATGCATCTGAATATACAAGCATATATGTATACGTTTGTGTATATTTGTATGTATATACATACATGCATACTTATACGCACTTGTAAATATATACGCATATACATATATTATATACATTTATGTGCATATATCTGCTCATACATATAAGTATATATATTTGTGCGTGTGAGTGTGTGCGCGCGCGCGCTCATGCGTATTATGTGTGTGTCTGTATACGAACGTATATATCTTGAACCCACCAGTAGAAGATTACCGGCTCATTTAACTAATGTTATTCAGTTTATCAATCGATACCAATGGTAAATATATTTAGTCACGTTATTCGTCCCTTCACCTCCTTCTTTGGCTATTTCCATGATTTATTATGGAAAATAACAATCACATTGCAACATTATACAAATGACTAAATACATGTGAATTCGTATATTCTACGTTTGTGTTGGTAGATGTTCTAATGTGGTGTGGCATTGAACATAGGTATGCCAATGCATAAATATGTATATGTATATGAGATATTAAAGTTTATAATATCAAGTGGCTTAGCATGCGTAAAGAAATGCCATACGATGAAAAAATTATTAAATAATAATTAACGTTGCTACAAATAGCACCAGCACGCAAAAAGTAGCAGTCAGAAGGCAACTACAACCACAAATTTCACTCAAATCGGGGGAATAAACAGAAATTTTAAGCCCCCCCCCCCCCCGTATCAATATCGTTATTAGTACGGGGACTAAGAATTTCTGCTCATTCCCCCGATTTAACACGTGCTGGGAGATGAGGCTATTATGCCTGTCCAGAAACCGGCCCACGTTAGTCCAAATACTTGAATGTATGTTGAGAGATTTTCGTAGTCTGTTTGCCTTCGGACGGTTGATTTCTGTAGTTATTAACAGTGTATTTTGGCGATTAAAAAAAAAGAGTTTTTGACTGTTATTTCTACCAGGTGGACATACTTAGTATGTTCTTTGATTAATATATATATATATATATATATATATATATATATATATATATATATATATATGTATATAATTTCAGCATGGAAGATGTTTATAAGCCAAGAACTAAAAGTACTTCAAGGCGGTGCCCCAGCATAGCCGCAGTCTAATGATTGAAACAAATGAAAAAATACAAGGACAAATGCTGTCAATAGCGAATGCTAAGACTCTTTAGCCAGCTTACTCTGTGATAATCTTTCTAATGTTGGCTCAAGGCAAGTAGTTTTATGGTTGGGAGATGGGCAATTAAAATGTGCCAGAAGAAATACCGCTCAGATTTTTCTCCAACGTGCTACCGATTCTGGCAGCTTACCATTTTGGCAAGCCATGATAATAATAATTCGTTCGTTTTATTGGCCACAAGGGCTAATATCAATTAAAAACATATAAGGACAAAGACAGGACGAAGGTTACAAAAGGTCTTGTCCGAAAAGGTAGGAAAGTTCGTCTAAACAGAGGAAGAAAACGGAGAAAGATATAATAAATAAATAGATAAATAAATAGATAAATAAATAAGTAGAACTCCCAAAGGGGGAGGCGCTTCGAAAAAGGAAAGGTTACACGTGGAAAAACCCATAAAACCACGGGAGCCTGGTCAGAAAAAATAAGAAAGGGGTATAGAGCCCTTTCTCCTTTTACATTACCTTTTTTCCTTTTTTTCTTTTCTTTTTAAGTTATAAATAAGTTTTTATATAAAATATTTGCTATATTTATTCGAAAATTTACTACGGATTATTTTTCTATACATTTTTTAAAAAAATCTCAAGCTGTATTAACCTTCAACATATTTCCAGCTGTACCATTTTAGTAAGATAATGGAATCCTATGAAGCAAATTTACCAAATAAAGTAAAAAGACGAAATGAAGAACGATTTATAAGAAAAAAAAAAAAGAAAAACCGACAGAGAACAGTTTATAAAGAAAATAAAACAGAGAAATGGAAATATATATCTTCACATGATGATGTCTGCAAGATATCTTGAAATATTGGATATGACATGCCATGTATTATTATCACCAATATCTTGGTAAATGTTCCTTTTGTAAGAAACGAATGTGACATATAATATCACTTACACAAGCTTCGCTTGTCATCCTGTCTATGTCAGAGCTATTTTCATTGCTTTCAAAATATGTGTTCGCAAACTGAGAATTGAAATTGGATATAAATAGCAGGAATAAAATGATATAAGTAATGTATATAAGAACTATATAAGAGTTTATCAATGAAATACATAAAAAGAGAAATAAGTATATCGCTTCTGGTGCTGATGCGTGAAATATATATACATTGATATAAAGCAGACGAATTACTGTGAATTATTAACACCTTCATTTGGTAAATCTTTTGTACGGAACTAACGTAATATATAACATCATTAACTACACGTGGCGATGTTGTGTATGCAAGCCACAAGAACAGCAGAGTGCACACTTTGGAGTCACTCAAAGCAAGTCGAAAAAGCTGCTGTGTTTTGTTGTTATATATTGTTAGTTTCCTTAGACTATAGAGATTAAGTTGTTTCAGTTTTAGTATTTATATATATATATATATATATATATATATATATATATATATATATATATATATATATTGTTTTTGCTTTTAATTTTCTTCGATGTACTTCAATTATTGTCGTTGTTAAAGCACTAATCGGAGATGCTTCAGCTATGTCTTTCAATCCTGTCTTTCAATCAGATATATAGGATAGCTTGAACAACATTATCCAATATCTTCTTCGCTCATTAAGATGGTTGAATATGACTTGAAAGGAGAAGAGATTAAGCTACTGTTTCTAGTAGTTTGGATTACCTCATAGTGTCTTTCGCAATGAGTCGGTTTATATTTGTGTTGTTCATATTTAGTCCCAGGTTACCTTTCATCAAGCAAATTTATATAATGTTCAAAGGCAACCAGATTGTCCTTTAAAGAGATTATCCCGTGTAACAGATAGCTGAATCTGTCTTACACGCAATCGGCAGTGCTCTTCGGTGCATTACCAGGTCCGGGATTTCTGGAAATTATTTATCGGTCTAGAGTCGATAAAAATAATAATTTCGTAAGAAAAATATTTCTAGCTAATCCCTCTCGGTGTCAGAGTCTCCTCCAGGACGTTGTCACTCCATAGAACATCATGATAGTGGAGTGTGAACACCTGACGACACTTTAGGTGCTAGACGCCCAACTTCTTTCTACGCTTCATAGAGGACTACATCTCCGCCAAACAGACGATCTGTAGATATGGACGTTTTACTAATGGTGACCATATCTGATCACGGTGAAGAAAATGCCATCGTAGCCTCAACGTATGTCGGCGTATTATTAGACAGAACATGCCCGGTCCTCCACGCAGCCATGTGGTATGTCTCCTAACGGAGGAGATAACAGCAAGAACGCTAGGACAATGCTTCTCGGAAAATAATCCCCTGATAGAATTACACCCAAGGTAGTTTAACAAACTTACTATGATAAATCATGAAATGAAAGCTGTGTACATATCAGTAATAAGTTCTGCATGGTTATATTACAGAAAAACTTCAACTTGGCATCAACATTTTTGCCAGGTCATTTTTCTCTCCAATGAACAACCGAGATTCTGTCTCTCTGAAGGATATGCTTCAACAATACAATAACAGGGAGTCACAGAAATAGGTATGCAGAGTCACAACCTAAATGCACTAAGCGATATCGAGTTAAAGCTAAAAAATGTTCGTACATTATAAGAAATTGCCCTAAAATGATACTTCGTTATTGCATTGTTTATCTATGAAGTATGATGTTCGTGGCTAAGATATACATGCAAATCTGAAGAAATGATAAGCTAGTGACGAGAAATGTATAAAACTAAAGCGTATGGAGGGCATAATGACTCATGGTATGAAAGAACACATGTGAAATGTTTCTGTGAAAGCTTCAATAAAGTACGAACGAAAGGGATCAAATATAACGACCTGCTCAGAGAAAAGAAATTATGCACAGTAATCGAAATCGGTTGACCAGCAGATGTTAATATGATATTAAAGATTAGTGAAAAAGAAACCTTCTATTCTGAACAGATAAGAAATCTGCTGTTGCTCCGGCCAAACTAAAGCTTTAGATTTGTAACTATAATTATTGGTTTTGCCTCAGTACGTATGTTGAGAAACTGAGTTTCATAAAACCAGCAAGAACACGACCAATTAGGAGATTACAGTTATAAACCACGAAAGATATTGTCAATATATATATGTATGTATATGTGTGTGTGTGTCGATGTAATATTCAGGTGGTTTAGAATGTAATAGAATATAGACATGCATACACATGTAAACTTATGTTTGTGTACGCTCACATAAGTTGAAATTTACAGCTCTGCAAATGTAATGACATTTATGCCAGTATGCCTGTGGAATATAAATGGATATATAAATGCAAATATACATTTATGTCAGAATACATATATAGACCCATACATCATTGCGCACATATACAAAAAGATGCAAATATACATATATATATATATATATATTATATATATATATATATATATATATATATATATATATATATATTTATATATATATATATATATATATATATATATATATATATATATATATATATATATATATATATATATATATATATATATATATATATGTATGTATGTATGTATGTATGTATGTATCGTTGTTTTCACCGTGCCACAATACACACGTTCTTATCTGGACTATCTGCTCCTTCCACCTTTATCTACTCTCTCCACATTTTTTTTTCTTTCCAACGAAGAGTCATGCTCGAAACGTCATTTTTTATGCAGATTCTTTCCTGCTTTTATACATTTAGAATTGAAACCGCGACCAGGTATTATTTATTCAACAAATTTCATGACCACACAATTACATTACATTTGCACAACTATGTAATATAACGATTCACTGTGAGGAGTCATTTTATGCTGTTGCTATTTATGTCAATATTATTGTTACATCTTTGAATGTTAGAAGTGTTTATTTTAGTTGTCGTCAATGATACTGCTTTATAATATAGATATTTGTGTTAATATTTTTTTCATACTTGCTACTACTTTTTATTTCAGCTTTGCTGTTAATTTAAGATTAGTGTCTATCACAGTTTTGTGTTGTGCTTATTCTTAACATATATTTATCGCTTTTTATCTTTTACACCATCAGAGATTTTTTTAGTGCTGTGTGTATGTGTGCTTGGTTGTATATAGGTGACTGCCAGTGCATGTATCTGTGTGCGTGCGTTCGGGTGTGTGTGTGCGTGTGTGTGCACGTACTATGAAATTATGTGTCAATGGCGGTTAAGCACGGTTATTAATAACAGTGCTGCATTTTTTTCGTTATTTATAATCAGGATTTTGCTATTATTATTATTGCCTTCCTCGTTACTCTTACATCTGATATCATTCCGGAAATACGTACATACATACATACATGCATGCATGCATGCATACATACATACATACATGCATGCATGCATGCACACACACACACACACATATATATATATATATATATAGAGTGCGAGTGAGAGAGATAAAGAGAAATATATGTATATATATAAGTATGTATAGATATATACAAACACACACACACACACACACACACACACACACACACACGCAGAAGTGGCTGAGTGGTATGTAGCTTGCCCACCAACCACGTGGTTCTGGGTTCAATCCCACTGCGTGGCATCTTGGGCAAGTGTCTTCTACTATAGCCTCGGGCTGACCAAAACCTTGTGAGTAGATTTGGTAGACGAAAACTGAAAAAAGCCCGTCGTATATATGTATATATATATTCGTGTGTGTGTGTGTGTGTGTGTGTGTGTGTGTGTGTGTGTGTGTGTGTGTGTGTGTGTGTGTGTGTGTGTGTTTGTCCCCCTAGCATTGCTTCAGAATCGATGCTTGTTTTGTTTATGTCGCCGTAACGTAGCGGTTCGGCAAACGAGACCGATAGAATAAGTACTAGGCTTACAAAGAATAAGTTCCGGGGTCGATTTGCTCGACCAAAGGCGGTGCTCCTGCATGGCCGCAGTCAAATGACTGAAACAAGTAAAAGACATGTATATCCAAACCACCACCTTCGTGTTGTATTACTACTTCTCAACACGCATGCCTACTGGGCCACCAAAGCAACTACATATATATATATATATATATATATATATATATATGTGTGTGTGTACATGGATGCATGTATATATGTATGTATAAGGCGGTGCTCCAGCATGGCGGCAGTCAAATGACTGAACCTAGCAAGAGAATATGTATATAAATATATAAATATGAACGTGTTTTGTATGGAAGAATGTTTGTGCATACGAAAAATGAAGCAGAGTGCAGGTGAACGCGTACAGGATCAGGAAACGGCATAAAGATAGTTTACAGCCACATATCGTCAGCTGTTGATGAAATTCTTCGCAGTTGGCCATATCATATCAAATGAATCGCTCACTTCAAAATTCCTGTAGGTTTTATAAGACATATGATCAGAAAATAGTGAAAAGGACGACAAATGTATAGAAAGATTTACGAAAGTGTAGGTACGAGACCTCGAAACCTTACAAAATAATTACTTCTTGCAGCTTCGCTAAATTAAGGTGCGGCTTTTCGGCGACAGTGATAAGAGAGAACCAATGCGGGGACGATTGAGAAAATGCTTTGCTTGGTGATGAGTCTTAGAAGAAAAGCAATAATGGAGCATAAGGAAACAGTAAAATAAGAATGAAATGCGAGGAGACTTAGGGAAGACAGAAAAGAAATAAGAGGGAACAATAAACTTCTGATAAAAGGAAAGGGGAAAGAATACACAATGACTAAAAGACAGCTAACTCGGTAGAGGAGAAAAAGAGAAACAGACACAGTCGGGTAGCCATTCCCTGAGAGATATCATATAAATATGTATGTTAATATTTAAAACGCTAGTTCACGTGTCTATCTATTAGCTGGATCTTGTATTATGTCACACTGAAATAGAAAGCAATGGTTGTACTGAAATAAGAGGATCAGAGAGAAATAGAAAGTGAATTGCATAAGATAGGTACATAGATGATGAGAAACTGACCAAGTAGCATAGAGAAGGAAAGAGAAAAGGAGTACTTTTCAGCCTTCAGCGAGCACACACACACACAAACATATACATATATACATACATACATACTTCTATATATACATATACATATACATACATATATATATATATATATATATATATATATATATATATATATATATATACGCAAACACCCTAATCTACACATTATAAACAAAAAACATGAACAAAATAAATATTTCTCTGATCAGACCTTTAGACGTAGGAACACCAGATCATTTTCAAAACCTCAACAAAGATTACCTACAAAAAACGGGGAAAAAAACCGGCCTAGAACCAGAAACAATACCAGACCATCCTCTCAGATCACTAAAACCAATACTTACAAATTGAAAAAGAAGATATTTAATTCTGAAAATAGGAAGGCAAACATAACAACACCAGGTAAAATAACTCAACGAAAACACAAACTTCAAGTCAACACCAACAAAAATACTAACCATAAACAGAAAAAAATTCATTTTTTAATGTCAGGACAACAAACACCGGAGAAAGAAACACTCCAAGAAGTAACATACCCAAAACAATTGGACACATAGACCCTAAGATAATTAATCTTTCCAGAAGAGATCTTGACAATGATGAAACCCAACTTCTGTTAAAAGGCCTGATATTTACACCTACACCAACAGTCAACCACCATGAACTAAAGGAAGATATCCAGAAATTCTGTCGCAAATTACGACTTGTCGAATTCTTCACCACCAATATTAATAATAAAAATAATAATGAAACCGAAGATTCTTTAGTGAGGAATAAATCAAATTTCACTCCACCAAAAGGCAGAAATATCTACCTGGACCAATATATTGACACCCTATCAAACTTCCCCCTAAAACAAAATACCAAAATTAGGCCGAACATTAACAAATCAGAGATATCTGCACTTAAACGCATACAAAACGATGAAACAATAATAATTAAACAAGCAGATAAAGGGGGTGCAATCGTCATCATGGATGTGGAATACTACAAGGATTTAGTTGAGGAACAACTAAATGACACAACCTTCTATTGTGAAATACCCTCGAACATAGACCACCACATCATGAAGAAGATCAACCACCTAGTTTCTAAACACTACAACTCACTCACTGACAATGAAAGAGACTACATCACCAACTTCGAACCAAAACCCAGTAACTTTTACGGCTTACCCAAAATACATAAGTCAGAAGATATTCAACAGGGAGTAAAGGAACAAGGAAGTGAATACATAAAAGTGCTACATCCAAAAGATTTAAAACTTAGACCAATTATAGCTGGCCCAGTATGCCCTACTCACCGTCTAAGCAATTTCATCGACATTCTTTTGAAGCCACTTTGTACATACATACCCAGTTTCATTCGGGATGACATCGACTTTTTATCCCATCTTCCCAAAACCACTGAAACAAATTCAATCCTACTGAGCTTCGATGTAGTAAGCCTATACACAAATATCCCACATGATTTAGGAATAAAGGCGGTTGAATACTGGGTAAACAAACACAGAGAAGCAATTCCCAACAGGTACACGGTGACATTTATACTAGAATCAGTGAGACTTATCCTGGAAAATAATAAGTTCTTCTTCAATGGTAAGAACTATATCCAAATTAAAGGCACGGCTATGGGGACGAGGTTTGCCCCCGTTTATGCGAATTCGGTGATGGGTTACTTGGAACAAAAACTCTACCAGGAGATAGAGGAGAAATATAACACCGAATTTAGGAAGCTTATAGAAAAAGCATGGAAGAGATACCTGGACGATTGCTTCATAATCTGGACCAAACCTCAAAGCATTGTGGAAGAATTTAACACCCTCCTGAACAATCTACACCCATCCATCCAATTTACAAAGGAGATGAACAGTAGCAAATTACCATTTCTAGATATAATGGTAATTAAAAAGAACACCGTCATTACCACAGATATATATTACAAACACACAGACACACTCCAATACTTGAACTTTAAATCGTGCCATCCACCCCATACAAAACGCAACATACCATACTGCCTAGCCAGGAGAATATGTACTATTGTAGAGGATATAGAGACCAGAAATCAACGCCTGATGGAACTGAAAGAATTTCTGGTGAAGCAAAAATACCCATCACGACTCATAGCAAATGGTATTCAGCGGGCTTCGAAAATACCCATACAACAACTGAGGACACCGCAAAGAAAAGACAAACAGGAAAAGATCATTCCATTTATAGTGACACAAAATCCATGCCACCAGAACATCTTTAATATCGCCAAAGCGAACTTACCGATCCTTGCACAAAGTAAGGAATTGAGAAATATCATTACAGATCAAAATATAACTCTAAGTAAGAGACAACCTAAAAACTTGAAAAAGCTATTAACAAAGGCAAGGTTTGACCTCAGCAACAAAAATCAAACACTCACTGTATCCAAATGCAATGATAGCCGATGCGGCACATGCCGATCAATCCATACCGGCCCATATATGAACACAAAAACAGGGAAAATATTCATCAATGCGAACATGAACTGCAAAAGTAGAAATCTAATCTACTGCATCAAATGCCCTAATTGTGAAGAACTGTACGTTGGCCAGACAGGTAATGCAATATCGGAACGCTCACGGGTACATCGACAACAGATTAAAAACCCAGAAGTCCGCCAAATACCACTGAGTAACCATCTGGCAACATGTGGTCATCAAACTTTTATTATATTTCCATTCCATAAACTTTACAACCGGAATGAAATTGAAAGAAAATGCAAAGAAAAGGACTTTATTAAGAAATTCAAACCCACTCTTAACAAACAATGATTAAATCCATCTTACTTGGGGTTTAAAAATCTTATCCCTGTAACCAAAACACAAAAAATCTCTCAGATATCATTTCTATAAATAGATTTGGCATCATTTCTAAGAACAGCCAAACACCTACTGGGGTTTAAAAATATTATCCCTACAACCCACACAAAACAATAAATTAAAATATCATCATTTCTAAAAATAGATTTGACATCAATTCTAAAAAAAAGCCAAACACCTACTGCTGCTGTCCAAAGGAATTGGTATAAAAGACAGAAAACCAGCCAACTTATTACAGTCTGTTAAAGTCTGTCATACCGGCCATGACGAAGGGAAATAGCCCTGAAACTCGAGTCGCCGTTATATATTTATATTTTTATATTTATATATTTGATCCTTTATATTGAACACTCAATATTTCATCTACATTCAATACTTTCTTTCATGGTGCCATCCATCTTTATTTTATTTTATTTTATATTGTATATTGTATATTATATTATATATTGTATATTCCATATTCTATACCCCACATTGGTTCTGCAGGAATATAAATAAAACATAAAAAACAGACAGTGTTGGAACTCTTTTAAACAAAATAATATATTCCTCTATACACAATCATACAATCATGTTTTATTTATATTCCTGCAGAACTAATGTGGGGTATGGAATATGGAATATACAATATACAATATAAAATAAAATAAAATAAAAATGGATGGCACCATGAAAGAAAGTATTGAATGTAGATGAAATATTGAGTGTTCAATATAAAGGATCAAATATATAAATATATAAATATAAATATATATATATAAAGGCGACTCGAGTTTCAGGGCTATTTCCATTCGTCATGGCCGGTATGACAGACTTTAACAGACTGTCTATATATATAACAGACTGTATATATATATATATATATATATATATATATTATATATATATATATATATATATATATATATATATATATATATATATATATATATATATATATATATATATATGTATATATATATATATATATATATATATATATATATATATATATATATATATATATATATATATATATATATATATCGGTTTACTCACCGACACAGAGGGGAAGCAGCAGTCACCAAGCGCATTGTTATCAGCGATGTAGTATAGAAAGATCCAATCATTTGGTTGATCACGCAATCTCTCTCTCTCTCTCTCTCTCTCTCTCTCTATATATATATATATATATATATATATATATATATATATATATATGTGTGTGTGTGTGTGTGTGTGTGTGTGTGTGTGTGTATGTGTGTGTGTGTATGTACAGACACACACACATTGCCACCTCGGGTAATAGTAAGAGATTTGGCGTGCATAATATAACTAAAATCTAAGTGCTATCAACTTTCCTTGTGCTTATTCAAAATGACGAAATGAATTTTCATTTTCAAAAGAATATATTTCACATCTATATTTTTGTAACAAATATTTGTTATTTTTAAGCATAATCTTAAATTGCTCTCTCAAAAGATGTATAGTTTTTACAAGTTATAAGACACTCATGTTTCACTCCTTACGTTAAGCCACCCTGTATCTTTCGCTTGCTCTGTCTGACTGTCTGTCTCTCTCTCTCTCTCTCTCTCTCTCTCTCTCTCTCTCTCTCTCTCTCTCTCTCACACACACACACACACACACACACACACACACACACCTCTCTATAAGGTCACCCAAGCAACATTTTTATCGGCGACCTGGTAGAATAGTTACTGCGACAGGTAAAAAAGACTATTTCTGTGATAAAGAGGTGAGATGAGAGAAACTGTTCTCCCGAAAATACTTCGGAGGCGTTCCTTTGTCGTTATGTCGTGAGTTCAAATTCTGCCGTGGTCAACTTTGCCTCTCATGCTTTCGGAGATCAATAATAAATTAATATTGCGTATTGTACTTCTGTATAAATGTCAGGGCTGCCCCTTTACTGCTGAGTGCACTGGAGCAACGAAAATGAAAGTTTTGCTGAAGAAAAAACTTTGTTTTAGCTGTCAAATGTCGCCACCCGGCTGGCTAAACGAGCAAGCCAACATTTCTCTTCGATCCAAAGGGGGACTGGAGCAACGTGAAATGAAGTGCTTTGCTCAAGAACACAACTCGCCACCCATTCGAGGAATCGAACCCACGATATACGTATATATATATATATATATATATATATATATATATATATATATATATATATATATATATATATATATATATATATATAAATTAATCAAAGGACATACTAAGTATGTCTACCTGCTGGAAATAACAGTCAAAACTCTTATTTAAATCACCAAGAGTAAATAATATCTTCGTAAATATTTCCTCCTGAATCATTTGCTCCGTATTGAAAAACACACACACACACACACACACACACACACACACACACACACATGTTGCTTTACAATCGCACATTTTTATGTATTCAGTGTATATAATTTTACAAACTTGAACATACAAATAGATGAGAGTATAAATACAAACATTTAAATAGTCAAAACATAAACATGAAACTATAAAACTGAATAGATTTATTTATGAATTAATTAATCTTCGCTGATTAATGAACGATTTAACTAACTCATGTTCTAGGAGCGAACACTTCTATACAAATTAGAATTGTCGATTTACTGACTCCTGGTTTGTAGATGCTATAAATAGCTATAAATTATTGCGGGGACAAAAGACTATTTCTTTGATGAAAGGTGAGATGAGAGAAACTGTTCTTTCTGAAAATATTTTTTTTTCGGTTCTCGAAGATGTCACGTGACCGCTGTTTGGTCTGTTTAGAGTGAGGCTAAAATTTTGTTGTCATAGAATGTACTAAAACTTTACGTCCTATTTCAGATTATACAAAAGCATTTTGTGTTGAACTATGGATAAATACCGAAGATCGCAAAATTATGAAACACAAACCGCGTGATAATGATACAGCTTCAATAAACCATATGCTCTACAATGTGTATTAAGCACGCATTTCAATGCTTATATTCATGGGAATAGTGGTCTGTATATGTATGTATGCATGTATGCATGTATTACTTTCCTATTAGTTTTATTGAAATTTCTAAGAGTGTTTAAGCCGGTTACTTCCAAAATTTCAAGACATTTTGTGTCATAAATGTTCCTGTTTGTAGATATGCGCTTGAGGTAGTGTGAAGTTGAGCTGTCGATGCTCAAAAAATCTCAGACGGAGAAGTTTTGGAATGTCTTACAAATTTTAACTGTGCCGCTAACATTGGATTTGGAGAATCCGCGTAGGTGTCTTTCGCTTTTTTCGAAATACCTAGTAATGTGTAATGTATGTATGTATGTATGTATGTATGTATGCATGTATGTATGTATGTATGTATACATGCTTGTACGTATGGGGATGTATAGACAAATAGACATATAATTGTGTATATATATTTATGCATATATATGTGTTCGTGTCTGTATGTGAATATTTCTGAGATTATAAAAAAATATATATGAACATATTTCTGCATATATAAATACATGTGTGTGCGCGGAAATGGTTAAGTTAGAGTTAGCATAAATAAATGCATATGTATAAGCAAGTCAGCATATATGTCTTGTATGTCTTTTATGAGTGTGTGAGAAATATATCTATGTGAGTATATGAGTATGTAGATGAAGTATGTTGTGTGTGTGAGTCTGTGTGTGTGTTTCATGTTGCGTATTAGATTCGTCAAATAGTCTAGCTGTTTATATCTTGTTTACAGCAGCTTGAAATCACATCAAACCTGCTATTGACAGCTATCTCTCACAGCTTGATAAATAAATACCAGTAAGGTATGACATTGAAAAAAACTCCATAAAATAAACACTAAGGCAACGTACTGGCGTCAATTCAGCTGAATTATACTTGAGCAATAACAAACATTTTATATATAACGAAAAGAAAAAGATAACAGTTATCTTTAGACTAACAATTGCGTAAAAAATAAAAATTCAAGGTGTACAAATAAATTTTCATTATTGGGTAGTCCTAGTTCAACCTTGACCTAGCAGATGATGAAAGGTATTCCAGCTTTGACTATCCCGTCTGGTTTTTCTTCTTTTTTTCGTTTCAGATATTAGTGTCTCTACGATTAAGTGCTGTCTAATACATATGCAATGTCGTAAATATAAAGTATAGCTTACACTTGATATTATCCCAAGACGTTGTTTTGTTTACTATGAATAAATTCATACGTGTGTGTGTGAGAGAGAGGGAGAGAGAGACTATACATAAATTTAAATATAGTACATATACATACATATATACATATATACATATATATTTTTATTTATACATATATATTTTTATTTATACATATATATTTTTATTTATACATATATATATATATATATATATATATATATATATATATATATATATATATATATATATATATATATATATATGTATGTGTGTGTATATGTTTGTGTATCTGTGTTTGTCCCCCCAACATCACTTGACAACCGATGTGTGTTTACGTCCCCGTAACTTAGGAAAAAGAATAAGTACTAGGCTTACAAAGAATAAGTCCTGGGGTCGATTTGCTCCACTAAAGGTCGTGCTCCAGCATGGTTACAGTCAAACAAGTAAAAGAGTAAAGGAGATAGATAGATAGATAGATAGATAGATAGATAGATTCATTTATTTGTATATACATGTGTGCCTGTGCGAGCATAAGCACAACCGTATCTCCATAAGAAATAAGATTTGAAGGATAATTCGGTGCTATTTCAAACAAGTGGAGGCGCAATGGCCCACTCTTACTTCCTGTTTCTGTTGTGCCTGTAATTCAAAGGTTCAGCCTTGTCACACTGTGTCACGCTGAATATCCCCGAGAACTACGTTAAGGGTAAACGTGTCTGTGGAGTGCTCAGCCACTTGCACGTTAATTTCACGAGCAGGCTGTTCCGTTGATCGGATCGACTGGAACCCTCGACGTCGTAAGCGACGGAGTGCCAACAACAACAATTTCAAACAAATTGAGTCAGCGTAGAGAGATTCCTTCGTTCTGATCCGTATATCATTGTCATTGCTGATATCGATGCAACAACTACAGCTGCTGCTGTTGCAGTCACATGCCTATTATAATGATAAAACTCCCTCCACCACGATCCACACCTCTTGTTATGAGCTATAGTGTATGCATGTAACACCGCTCGACATTCCTTTATATGACAATTATATTTATAAAACAGCCGGGTCTACTTTGATGTACATGTCTCTTATTTCTAGCATTTGGACCGACTGCATTGAAGCGATGTTCGTTGGTATTCGATCGACAGTGTAATTGTAACTTAATCAAAATACGGTAATAAAATACGATTGTGAATTATCGAGCAATTTGTGTCACAAGCGTGGTTAGGGCGAATCAAAGGTTGTCTATAATGATAGCTATAAATAACCTGATTCAAAGAATCAAGCGATCAAAGAAATGGCAGCTGCTGTAAAGGGTTACCTTGAAGGTAATCCTTAGGTCGTACATCCGGGTAGGTATTAGCCGATTCCAGCTTAGAAGATTTTACTGTTTAAAACGACTGCTCTATTGTTGCTGCAGCTCCAACTGCTGCTGTTGTTTTTGTTGTTGTTGTTGTTGTTGTTGTTGCGGCTGCTGTTGCTGTTGTTACGAGTGTTGTTGTCATCGACGACGACGACGACGATGACAATGACGATGACGATGACGATGATGATGATGATGAAGATGATGATAATGAGGATATTCATGTTTCCACAGACGAAAGGGGGAGACAATATCAATAACGAGGATAATGATGAAGAGAAAAGACGAAGGTATTCAAGGGATGAGGATGCTGATAGTGATAAGTGTAAAGAGGAGGATGGTGTACCACGAAGATGTGAATGGTGGTGGTGGTGGTGGTGGTCTTAGTGGTGGTGGTAGTTTTGGTGGTGGTCTTAGTGGTGGTCTTAGTGGTGGTGGTGGTAGTGGTGGTGTTGGTGGTGGTGGTGGTGGTGGTGGTGGTAGTGGTGGTGGTCTTGGTGGTCTTAGTGGTGGTGGTAGTTTTGGTGGTGGTGGTGGTCTTGGTGGTCTTGGTGGTGGTGGTCTTGGTGGTCTTGGTGGTGGTGGTAGTTTTGGTGGTGGTGGTGGTCTTGGTGGTCTTGGTGGTGGTGGTCTTGGTGGTCTTAGTGGTGGTGGTAGTTTTGGTGGTGGTGGTGGTGGTGGTGGTGGTAGTGGTGGTGGTCTTGGTGGTCTTAGTGGTGGTGGTAGTTTTGGTGGTGGTGGTGGTCTTGGTGGTCTTGGTGGTGGTGGTCTTGGTGGTCTTGGTGGTGGTGGTAGTTTTGGTGGTGGTGGTAGTTTTGGTGGTTGTGGTGGTGGTGGTGGTGGTGGTAGTGGTGGTGGTCTTGGTGGTGGTGGTAGTTTTGGTGGTGGTGGTAGTGGTGGTGGTCTTGGTGGTCTTAGTGGTGGTGGTAGTTTTGGTGGTGGTGGTAGTTTTGGCGGTGGTGATGGTGGTTGTGGTGGTGGTGGTTGTGGTCTTGGTGGTCTTAGTGGTGGTGGTAGTTTTGGTGGTGGTGGTGGTCTTGGTGGTCTTGGTGGTGGTGGTCTTGGTGGTCTTGGTGGCGGTGGTAGTTTTGGTGGTGGTGGTGGTGGTGGTGGTGTTGG
The DNA here is from genome assembly GCF_046866305.1 of Octopus bimaculoides. Taxonomy (NCBI): domain Eukaryota; kingdom Metazoa; phylum Mollusca; class Cephalopoda; order Octopoda; family Octopodidae; genus Octopus; species Octopus bimaculoides. The sequence goes on from NC_142937.1 coordinate 13,649,268, forward strand.
TAGTGGTGGTGGTCTTGGTGGTGGTGGTAGTTTTGGTGGTGGTGGTAGTGGTGGTGGTCTTGGTGGTCTTAGTGGTGGTGGTGGTGGTAGTGTTGGTCTTGGTGGTCTTAGTGGTGGTGGTGGCTGTGGTGGTGGTGGTGGCTGTGGTAGTTGTGTTTTTTTTACGGTGGTGGCCGTGGTTGTTTTGGTGACAGTGGTAGTGCCTCTGCTATTGGTGATAAGGATGATGATGATACTGACGACGAAGACGTCAATGACGATGATGATGACGAGGAGGAGGAAGAGGAGGTGGCGGAGGTGGTTGACAGCGAGTTCTGATGAGTTTCTCATTAAGATGTTCATTATATTCAATGCCTTGTTATGACTTACAACAAACACCATCACCACCACTACCACCACCATTACCCTACCTCTATCGAAAATGTTATAATAAACCCTAAAACTATTAACAACACAACCAGTACCACCACCACCACCACCACCGCTACACCAGAATGTGCACCCTGACCTCCAGTTCCACTACTATCACTACCTACCGCTACAATCACCATCGCAAATATCCTTCTCTGCTCTGAGGTAGCGAGCTGGCAGAATCGTTACAGCACCAGAAAAATAATGCTTTGCTTTCTGAGTTCAAATTCCGTCGGGATCGACTTTGACTTTCATCCTTTCCGCGTCGATAAAATAAGTACCAGTTGAGTACTGGGGTCGATGTAATCGACTTAGACACTCCCCCAAAATACTGGCCTTGTGCTAAAACTTGAAACCAATGTTATGTCTAGTTTTGAAGGTGGGGAGCAGGTAGAATGGCAGAATTGTTTGCAGGCCAAGCAAAATATAACTAGCAACATTTTATCCGTCTTTACGATCTGAGTTCAAATTCAGCTGAGGTCACTTTCTCTTTCATTCTTTCGGATCCGATAAATTAAGTACCAGCTGCGTACTCGGGTCGATCTAATCGACTGGCCTCCTCCTCAAAAAGTTCGGGCCTTGTGCCAAGAGGAGAAGAGAATTGCTTACAGGCCAAGCAAAATATAATTAACATTTTATCCGATCTGAGTTCAAATTCAGCTGAGGTCACTTTGCCTTTCATTCTTTCAGGGACATTAAATAAGAACCAGTTGAGCGCTGGAGGCGACGTTATCAACTTAACCCCACCCCTGAAATTGCTGGCTTTGTGCCAAAATTTGAAACCGGTATCGTTTTTTACTATTAGACCAGTGATTGTCTGATACTTATTTCGTCGAACTCGAAAGAATGAAAGGAAAAGTTGAATTTGGTAGAATTTGGTAGAATTTGGACTCAGAGCATGAAGACGGACGAAATGTTACTAAGCATTTCATCCGGAGTGGTAACGATTCGGCCAGCTCACCATCAGTAATATTACCGCCACCACTTACAAAACTAACAGAATTGCCATCACAGAAACTGCCAAAAATTACTACCGATATTGCCCCACCACCTTCACCATTGACAAGGTGACGTCGACCACCACCACCACCATCGCCACAGGCCTCTTTGCCACTACCAGTACCACCGCCACCACCGTCAAAACAAACACCACCACCGTCGCTGCCAACGCTATTGCTATTAACATCAATATCAACCAAACACTCCACCACTGACGCCGCCAGGATCGTCACCGCCAGGATCGCCGCCGCCACGATCACCGCCGCCGCCGTCGCCACGATCACCGCCGCCGCCGCCGCCGCCGCCATGACCGTCACTACCACGAACATCACCACAATTAACACCACCACCACCGTTACGGCTACTGCTTCAGCGACTCTGTCTACAAGACATCTACCACTACTATCAAACTAACGACAAACACCACCTCCACCATCAACTTCAACAGTATCATCTTAATCCCCATCATCATCATCATCATCATAATCATCATCATCATCTTCGTCGTCGTCGTCGTCGTCGTCGGTAACAGGAGCAGCACCAACTGCAGCATCATTATCACCATCGTTATCATCACTTGCTTATCATTGGCATCTATAACCCTGTTTCCCTTTTTCCAGTTTTCTGTTCTTATCTGTTTTTTGTTTGTTATTTGTTTTTGTTTGTGTTTGGTTTTGTTTTTGTTCTTTTTTTCTTTTTTGGTTCTTCTTCATTTTTGTCTTTACCGTTATCGTATATTATCAGGACTTGCAAGCTGCTTAGCAATGGGAGAAGCTGCAGAGTCGGTTAGTGAGGTGTATAACGAGATATTATTATCGGAGCCGAGATTTCTGCAAGACGACAACGACTACGACGGCAGCAGAGGCAAACACAACGAAAACATGATGATGGTGGTGATGGTGGTGGTGGTGGTGGTCGTCGTCGTCGTCGTGGTGATGATGATCCTTTCTACTATAGGCACAAGGATAACAGAGAAGGGGATAAGTGTGGGGGAGTGGATTAGTCGATTATGTCTATTCTATTTTGTAACTGGGTTTTATTGCATCGATCCCTAAGAGGCAAATTCGACCTCGGCGGAATTTTAACTCGGAACCGTAATAATAATAATAATAATAATAATAATAATAATAATAATAATAATAATAATAATACTGGCACTCACACCTTTAACCGAATTGCTAAATAGAACTGGATGCGGTTGCAAATGCTACGGAAAAACAGTCAGCCACCTTCTATATATGGATGACCTAAAATTATATGCAAAAAACGACAAAGAGCTAGAAACACTACTACAGACAGTACACGGCTTTACCAAGGAAATAGATATGAAATTCGGATTAGAAAAATGTGCCAAAGCAACCCTGAAAAGAGGAAAATTAGTTAAAAGTAGCAATATAACACTAGATAAAGCCAATGAAATAAGAGAACTAGACGAAAGCCAACCATATAAGTATTTAGGAGTCAATGAACTAGATAGGATACAACATACACAAATGAAAGAAAAAATAAAGAAAGAGTACTATAGACGAGTTAGATCAATACTAAAAACAGAGCTCAATGCTAAAAACAAGATAATGGGTATCAACACTTTAGCTGTCCCAGTTATAAGCTACAGCTACAACATCCTTAACTGGACACTAAACGAACTATGTAAAATAGACAGGAAAATAAGAAAAATAATGACAGGATATAGGATGCACCACTCAAAATCTGACATAGAAAGGCTATATATACAACGCACAGAAGGTGGCAAGGGTCTTATACAGCTAGAAAACTATTATAAAATAACCACCATAGGACTGCAAAAATACCTACTCCAGAAGCAAGGGAAACTAATACAAATAGCCACAAAACACGAGCAAAACAAAAGATTGTTTTCAGTATTTAAAGAAGCTGACAAATACAAGCAAGAAATCAATCTACCTAACAAATACGAAGAAGAAGAAGAAGAAGAAGAAGAAGAAGAAGAAGAAGAAGAAGAAGAAGAAGAAGAAGAAGAAGAAGAAGAAGAAGAAGAAGAAGAAGAAGAAATGAAATCCAAACTAAAACTAGAACAGCAACGGACCATGATAAAACGATGGCAAGAAAAGCCCCTACATGGTAAATACTGGGCTAAACTAAATGCGAAAGAAATAGACAGAGAAAAATCCCAGCAATGGCTGAGAAGCTCAGGACTCAAGGCAGAGACTGAAGGATTTTTAATTGCTGCACAAGACCAGAGCCTCCCCACCAGAAATTACCAAAAACACATAATGAAAAGAAATATAACAAGTAACTGTAGAATATGTGGAGATCGACAAGAAACAATAAATCATATTATCTCTGGCTGCCCAGTCCTGGCTAAGAAGGAATATATTCACAGACAAGACAGAGCTGGGACCTATATACACTGGAAGCTGTGCCAACACTATGGAATAACAACAGAAAAAAGATGGTATAAACACACGCCAGAAAAGGTCACAGAAAACGAGAAAGCAACCATACTCTGGGATATGCCAATACACACAGATAGAGAAATTAAGGCAAATAGACCAGATATAGTTGTCAAAGATCATGAAGAAAAAAAATGCCTTCTAATTGATGTATCAATACCAGCAGATGACAACGTTTCTCTAAAAGAAATGGAAAAACTTTCAAAATACAAAGACCTGGAAATAGAGATAACACGAATGTGGAGTCTAAACACAGAAACAATTCCTATCATAGTAGGTGCCTTAGGTATAATAAAAAAATATTCAGACAAATACATAACAAAAATACCAGGACTTACAAATATATATAACATACAGAAAATTGCACTACTGGATACTGCACACATTCTACGCAAAACACTTTCAATACAGTAAACACAAGAGCACCACAGCAAACCACAGCACAAACCCAAGGCGCACAGAGCTGCGCTCGGTAGTGAAGTGAAAGCACGTTATAAAAATAAAACTACTGAACAATAATAATAATAATAACAATAACAATAATAACAATAATAATAATACATTCTTTTATAAGCTACCACAACTAATTCTTTCTACTATAGGGACAAGGCCTAAAACTTTTGGGGAAGGAGAAAGTCGATTACATCGACACCAGTACTCCCGAGTCGAGGCTATAGTAGAAGACACTTGCCCAAGGTGCCACGCAGTGGGAATGAACCCGGAACCATGTGGTTGGTAAGCAAGCTACTTACCACACAGCCACTCCCAATCTACCCCCACCCCAAAAAAAAACCCAAGAAAAAACACAAGAAAAAAACAACAACGCGAGTACGTGGTACATGCTCGGGGAAGGAAAGAAAGGGTGCTTTACGTTTCTGATATAAAAGAGAGGGTTGGGAGACAGAGAGACTCTACTGTAAACATCGTTACCATATGTTCAACAAGACACCAGCCATATTATCTATATATCATCGCTTACAAACTGGCTTCAAAATTATTTTGCACCGCCTGTTCAATAACAACTGGTTATTATTATTATCATCATTATTATTATCATTATTATTATTGTTATTATTATTATTATTTAAGAATTTTTCTGTCAGCCACACGCTTTTCCAAAATTTTCTTCTCAAGGTTCTACAGAATTTTTATTTTTTGTTTTTGTTTTTCTTCGTAGCTTTCCGAGGGTCTTTTGCTTCCCTTTTATTTTGTTTATGTAGGATCTGTTAAAGCTTACAATAAACTATATAAGTGCTGAGGATGATGACAGTGACGAAGATGGTGATGGTGATGGTGGCGATGTTGTTGTTGTTGTTGTTGTGGTGGTGGTGGTGGTGGTGGTGGTGGTGGCACAGGAGGCAGCAGAGGCAGCGGAGGCAGCGGCTGCAGCGATTGCGACACAGGCAGAGATAGCAGCGGTAGCGGTGGTGATGGTGGCGGTATTGATGGGCATAGTGCTTGTTGATGTCACGTTGGATAAACGTGTTATGCTATTTCTTAGTTGGGCAAAAATTTGGGCAGAGATACATATGTCGCCTACATGCTTACCTACTTATCCTTCTGTTTAAGCGTACATACTTGCGTCCGCATCTGTATTACTTATATATATGTATGTATGTATGTATGTATGTATGTATGTATGTATGTATGTATGTATGTCCGTGTGTGTGTATGTAGAGATATATGCATAGTGTATATACTGTAATTATATGTCTATATAGAGTTGCATCTAGATCGCATGGTTCCGGATTTAGTCCCATTGAGTGCTACATTTGGCGAGTGTCTTCTAATAAAACCACAGGATTTTATATATATTTTTATATATATTTGTGTGTGCGCGCGTGCGTGTGTGTCACTGTATTTTCCCCCGTAACTTAGCGATTTAATAAGTGCCAGGCTTAAAAAGAAAAGTAAGTACAGGGGTCGATTCGTTCGACTAACATTTTTAAAGTCTTTGCCCCAGCATGGGCGCAGTCTAATGACTGAATAAAGTAAAAGATTAAAGTTACACACACACACTAACACACCCGAAGACCTGGTCCCAACGCCCATGCAAGCCGAACTCGGACGAAAGGGATCGCGGTGTGCCGGTGTATTAAGGTGGAGGGTGCCGTACGTCAAGGAGTAGAGCTTCCCCACGAGTACGACCGGAGAACGTATAGGCGCAGGAGTGGTTGTGTGGTAAGTAGCTTGCTTATGAGCAACATGGTTCCGCGTTCATTCCCACTGCGTGGCACCTTGGGCAGGTGTCTTCTACTATAGCCTCGGGCCGACCAAAGCCTTGTGAGTGGATTTGGTAGACGGAAACTGAAAGAAGCCCGTTGTATATATGTATATGTGTGTGTGTGCGTGTGTGTGTGTGTGTGTGTGTGTGTGCGTGTGTGTGTTTGTTCCCCAACATCGCTTTACAACCGATGACGGTGTGTTTACATTCCCGTAACTTAGCGGTTCGGCAATAGAGACCGATAGAATAAGTACTAGGCTTACAAAGAATAAGTCCTGGGGCTGATTTGCTCGACTAAAGGCGGTGCTCCAGCATGGCCACAATCAAATGACCGAAACAAGTAAAAGTGTAATATATATATATATATATATATATATATATATATATATATATATGCGAGTAAAAATAAATACAAAAAAGGTGGGTTTTTTGTATGATTGTGTATAGAGGAATATATTATTTTGTTTAAAAGAGTTCTGTTAAAGTCTGTCATACCGGCCATGACGAAGGGAAATAGCCCTGAAACTCGAGTCGCCTTTATATATTTATATTTATATATTTATATTTATATATTTATATATTTGATCCTTTATATTGAACACTCAATATTTCATCTACATTCAATACTTTCTTTCATGGTGCCATCCATTTTTATTTTATTTTATTTTATATTGTATATTGTATATTATATTATATATTGTATATTCCATATTCTATACCCCACATTAGTTCTGCAGGAATATAAATAAAACATAAAAAACAGACAGTGTTGGAACTCTTTTAAACAAAATAATATATATATATATATATATATATATATATATATATGCACACATACATACTGATGAATGGGTGAATATGCAAGAGCAAGTCCACTATAACTCTTTAAGGAAGATTTTGGAATTTCCATAGAGAAAAAATAAATGGAAGCCAGACACTGTGAGGTATCCTAATCCACGCACGTGAGGATTTAATTTTTACATACATATCTGCTTTTTATCCTTACTTTCCTATATATTTCCATATAATATTTTGTCTTATAAATTTTCAAATAATCTGGATGTTTATTATGCAACGCATCTCGTTTCGAATTTCTCATAAATTCTCCGTTCTGAACACTTCTGTGTAGAAAGTCTCATTTATTGTTCGTATCAGAAATCTTTGTTAGAATAGTTACCTCTAATTATTACAGTTATTCAATAAGAAAGTTCTTTTGATATCTAGGTATATGCTACTTTGATATCTAGGTATATGCAGTTCATATTCAAAAGCGTAGTGTGCAGCAGACTAAATTAATACTTGGAAACCTGTGTTTCTGTATTTGCCAAAACCTTGCTGAAAAAGATCTGTCATCCTCTTTCTTGTACTGTAGTAACATATTTAAAAGAAATCATGTTGTCGGTGCGTTTAATTATTCCAGCAGTAATGTCTCAGTTTAGGAATTCAGTCAGGCGACAACTGATGTTAATGTGTGTGTGCCTCTGTGTGTGCGCGTGCGTGCATGTATGCACACACAGACACACACATATATAAATATATATTTATATGTATGTATGTATGTATGTATGTATATATATATATATATATATATATATATATATATATATATATATATATATATATATATATATATATATATGTACATACATACATATAGACATACATACATATAGATATAAATACATATAGACATACATACACACACACACACACACATATATATATATACACATATAGATAGATAGATAGATAGATAGATATAGATATAGATATTCGCTGATATGAATTATACATACATACGGACATACACATTCAAACACGCACACACACACACATATATATATAGTGAGAATACAGCGACAGAAGCAAACATACAGAGAAACAAAGAGATAGACTGATATAGACATATGTCTCTCAATTTGATGGTGTTCCAATAGAGAAAGTTTGAAAATATTTAGGTTAATGCATTTGATGTCATATCAAAGTGTTATTTTCGCAAATTATGTACGTACACGCATAAGGTGGCGAAGAGTCAGCATGATTACCACGCCGGATAAAAAATGCTTAGCGGCATCTTTTCCGGCTTCATATTCTGAGTTCAAATACATCCCCGATCGACTTTGCCTTGCAGTATTTCGGGGTAAATAAAATAGGTACCAGTTGACCACTACAGTCAATGCAATCGACTCGTCTGATTCGTGAAGTTTTTAGTCATTGTAGCTATAGTAGAAACGATATACATGTACACACAAACACACACACATACATTTGTAAATATATATACACACACACATATAAATGTATATGGGCATACATATATGCGTATGTGTTTGTATATATATATATATATATAAATGTTTATATAGATAATGTGTGCGTATATATGTGTATATATATATATATATATATATATATATATATATATATATATATATATATATATATATATATAAGCAACTCAATGCTAATCCCTGTATATTTATGATGATAAATGGTTTTACCGATAAAGGTTTTTTCATATTGAACTACTTGGCAAAATTGTTCATTATTAATTCTATTACTAATTGACGATTCCCTGCCCTTATTCTTGTATATATATATATATATATATATATATATATATATATATATATATATATATATATATATATATATATATGATATATACACATATACGCAAACACATACATATGCATACATGTAATTGTGCATGTGTTTATGTCTAAGTTCATAATGCATACAATCATTCAGAATTACAAAGGTCTGGAGCAATTTTCTGAATGGGACGGAAATGGTTCTTGTCTATTCTATAGTTTTGATGGAGACATTATTATTGTTCAAACACGGACGATAAGAATTCTTCGATTTATCTGTTTCGTTCACTTGAGGCAATTCATTCTTTTCAAACTGTATTACTAATCTCGCGTGTTTCTTTTTATTTTTGCATCTTCATCTTTATGGTTATTTTTTTATTGCTTTGCTATTAGCGTTTATCTACATGTTTCAGTCAGTGAGCTGGTAGAAGCGTTGGCTGGTAGAAGCGTTGGCTGGTAGAAGTACTGGACGAAATACTTAGCGGCATTTAGTTCGTCTTTACGCTCTGGGTTCAAATACCGCTTTCCCAATATTTTCAACCATCAGAGAAATCTGAGACTTATGAAAGGAAAGCTTTGCATTAATTAGAACGTACGAAATAAGGACTAAATTACGAAGAGAAGTGCAAATGCTTAGAACAAATCTATGAAAATGTCTTGGACAGATAAAGGGTTAAAGCAATACCGAGTCGTTTCAAGGAGATAAGTTTTCTATTATTAAGAGATTTTTGCACTTTTGCTACCGATTCTTTATGACAAAATGGATTACTCTCTAAAGATTCTCAGAGCAGCTGAAGAATAAATATACGTACAGGCTTAGTATATTTTGGATAATAGATCTTAAAGTCTATTATTTCATTGAGCCTGCTGGAGGAAAACGTACGTTTAATCACCGAAGGTTTTGAATGCGTAATGTAATGGAACAATGGAAATAATTTACTCTGGCACCCTACTGTTTATTTCACTCAAAGCCCATGCCTCTTTTCATACTTACAAAACAGAGTTAAAGTATAATCTTGTTGCAAGAAGCGTTTGCTAAATTTACTTAAGCAATCTTCTTAATACGCAGGTTTGCTTTCGAAATACAACAAACCAAAATAATAACAACTTATTTGCTGCTTGTTGGTATTACTGGCAGGCAACAGAACATATGTGATCTTGTATGTCCTGGTAATTTTACACTTTTAAATCGTATTCCCATGAAATCTTAAGAGCTTCGTTTCAAATCTAGTTTGGTTTATCAGAACCAAAAAATGCACCGTACCTAACAAATTTTGTTCCTTAACCACGTTCAAATGAGACCAACTTTAACATAAACCATAATGATTGCATAACTGTGTATAGCCTGCATTATTTTCTACAAGTACAAAACTAAATATCGAACGTAAACGCCTAAGATTTAATTGTACTAGGACAAAAAGAACGTTCGTTATTTACATTATTTACATTCGACGGATATTTGTCCTCATCTTGTTTGTTGTTAACACAACGTCTCGGCTGATATACCCTCCAGCCTTCATCAGGTGTCTTGGGGAAATTTCGAACCTAAGTTCTCATTCCTCAGGTATTTTTCGATGTTGTTATTATTATTATTATTATTATTATTATTATTATTATTATTATTATTATTATTATTATTATTATTATCATTATTATTATTATTTATTTTATTTTGAACCAGACCAGTTGAAGACACACGAGATGTTGAAATATTGTCGTTGTTCAAAGGACCAATAAATAAGTTACTTTCGAGTTGCGCTTTTTGTCATTGAGTTGGCGGTAGTGATGGATTACGTCAGCTATGTTTACCTTAGTGATGGAATTTGGCAATCGTATACAAAAGTTAAGAACTCATCTTTCTATATTATTATTATTATTATTATTATTATTATTATTATTATTATTATTATTATTATTATTATTATTATCATTATTATTATTATTATTATTATTATTATTATTATTATTATTATTATTATTATTATTATTATTATTATTATTATTATTATTATTATTAAGGCAGCGAGTTGGTAGATGCTTTAGAACGCCGGGCAAACGCTTAGCAAGATTTCGTCTGTTATTGCGATCTGAGTTCAATGCCAACCGAGGTCGACTTAACCTTTTATCCTCTCGGGGTCGATAAAATAAGTAAGTGCTAGTTGAGTACTGGGGGTCGATGTAATCGACTTACGCTCTCCTCTGAACTTACTGGTCTCGAGCCAAATATTGAAACCATTATTATTGTTGTTGATGTTGCAACTACTACTGCTTTGCGGCTGCAACCATCACTACAAGTAACAATAGTAGTAGTAGTAGTAGTAGTGTATCACTAACTTTCAGTTCTGAGTTAAAAATCCTGGCGGCATTTACTGTTAAGCTATACATTTCAACCTCTGTCCCGTATGGCGTTTTTATAAGTGTAATTAGTAATCAGTTCCAGAAATTCCGCATATACCTATTTCAAAGTATGCATTGAAGAAAACCCCGCAGATACACCTGGAAGGAATCCAATTTAAGTGTGCACAAATAATATGAAGATTAATTTCTATACAAGAGCAATTATTTAACGCTCAACACACTTAAACGTTTTCATCAACGCGTTATTATAATTAAAGCATTAAATGTTTATCGTAGTATTAATATGTTGAAAACGAGGGAAGAGGTGTGAAATCTTGTTTTAACTGACAATGATGGAATCTACACACCTATATACATCTTTATATATACTGTACCGGTTTCTATATCTGTTTACATACATGTATGTATGCGTGTGTACGTGTGAGTGAGTGTGTCTGCGTCTGCGTATGTATGTATGTATGTATGTATGTATGTATGTATGCATGTATGTATGCTTGTAAGTATAGGAATCTTTATTATAGAGAGTATAGATACGTTCTGAACCGTCACCAGATTTATGAATTTATTAACATTTTTAGATAGAAGACACGCAAAACAAATCGTGATAGCTCAAGGTCTATAGAGATGGTCCGTGCAAAAATTTAAACAGACAAATAAACACTGCGTATGTGTAGGTATATATATATATATATATATATATATATATATATATATA
>NC_142937.1:13668500-13698500 GCF_046866305.1 Octopus bimaculoides
TCTTCGTTGATTTGATGGGCTTTGTCTGCACCGTTAACATATCGAATTATATCCAGTATCATTACCCGTCAGACAATAGCTGCTCAAACGTTATAGCTTCCTAATTTAACCTTGCCATATGAAAGCAATAAGAATCGCATATGCCGGGCTATATAAGATTAACTATCTGTCGGTTAGTATTTCGATATGTGTAGCGAATTCCTTATCTTACTGCAATAAATTCGTTTGATCTATGGGTATTCAATATGAAAGTGTATCTGGTCTCCCCGCTTGCTAGAAATAATAACTAAATCTCTTACACTATTCTTATGTAGTATTTTTTTGTAACAAAGGCCAATGAATAATGAATAATAAACAAACTGAAAGAGAAATCTATCTAACAGTTAACTACAATGAATTGCAATTTAATTAACTTGTATATCTCTATATATGTCCGACGTATGAGAGGGAAGATCAGGGAAACCAACGTGTTTTATGAAGTCTACTGAATCAGATATGAAATCAAGGTTAAACGTGTATTTGTTTCAATGGATAGGGAGCATCCATGCGATTAGTAAGAGTTCCAAGAAATAGCAGTCAGTTCTCATTCTACCGACTTTAATCTTTTGGTAAGCAAGCAGACACAACAGTGCTCATCACCCGTTCAAAACCTACAAAATTGGTGAGAGGGAAAGAGATAAGAAGATATTGTCTGACCAGAAATGTGGGCAAAATGCTTGCATCAGAGTGAGTTTGGCTTCATTAACGCAACCAAGATGTTACACCGGGTTACAGATCAATGCTGCCTCCGAAGATTAACGATCTTTCTACTACAGGCACAAGGCCTGAAATTCTGGAGGAGGACCGAGTCGATTACATCGATCCCAGTGTGCAACTGGTACATATTTCATCGACCACGAAAGGATGAAAGGTGAAGACCTCAACAGAATTTTCACCCAAAACGTAAAATATGACCGAAATGGTGCCAAGGATTTTGTCCGGCATGCAAGCAATTTTGCTAGCTCGCTGCCTTTACGAATATTAATAATGGTTTCAAATTTCGGCACAAGGCCAGCAATTTAAGAAAATTCTGGAGGAGGGGCAAGTCGATTACATGGACCCCAGTACTCAACTGGTAGCTATTTTATCGACAACGAAAAGGTGAAAGGTTAAGTCGACCTCGACAGAATTTGGACTCAGAACGCAAAGATAGACAAAACGCGGCTAAGCATTTTCCCCGGCGTGCTAACGATTCTGCCAGCTCTCCACATTTCCGAAGATTAATTATACTGCATATTATTAGGCAACGCATACCCAGTCTCTCATTAGAAAAATAGAACGATCATAGAAAGAAGATCTTTAAGAATAGGCTTGCCGGTTCAGAACATGCCTGAGAATATACAACATTGGTTTCCTGTCTGTAATATTTACTTCGACCAGGGCGGTAAGCTGGCAGAATCGTTAGCACACCGGGCGAAATGCTTAGCAGATTTTCGTCTGCCGTTACATTCTGAGTTCAAAATCTGCCGAGATCGACTTTGCCTTTCATCCTTTCGGGGTCGATTAAATAAGTACCAGTTATGCCCTGGTGTCGATGTAATCGACTTAATCCCTTTGTCTATCCTTGTTTGTCCCCTCTATGTTTAGCCCCTTGTGGCCAATAAAGAAATAAATATTTACTTCGACTAATTTCATTCGCAATCCGTAAAAAGATTATATATTTTTTATACACACATTTTCCTTGATGCTTGCCAATCGTTTAATGTTTTGCGTCGGGAGTTATTTTGTTTTCTCTTAATTAAAGACTAGCTCCTATTTTATAGAGGGCATTCATGAACTAGACGCGTGGACTAGAGGTTAGATCACAAGATCATGGTTTCGATTCTCAGACCGAGCAGTGTGTTGTGTTCTTGGGCAAAACACTTTATTTCACGTCTCTCCTGTCCACTCAGTCCCCAGTGAGTAATCCTGCGACTGACTGACCTCCGGTTCTGAAGGGATGTAGGGATCTCGGGCACTTGTCTTGGAAACTGGGCAGCCGGTCCAAGATTCAAGACAGTAATATTCAAGACAGTAATATCCATGGGTTCAAGATGATGATACACGAACATACAAATAATAAAATATCACACAAGCTCTGTTGTATATTCACTGATTTAAAATTACATTGAAAACATGTATTCATCTGGATCGTGGACATCTTTTTTTTTTTAAATCGCTTATTTCATAACTTGCGCTGTAATCGCAAAAAATAATTGTAATTTCTTATTAGAAATATAATAAATAACAACTACGACTTCTTGTAAAATCAGCTTTCTGTTCTTTTTTAAATACATTTGGTCCATATCAAATAATTTCATTAAAACCTTTGTGAAATTATTTGAGCATTTCCTGAAAAGTATATGATATTCCAGCCTGTGAGCATTCAGAAAAGAAAAAGCTTATTGCACAACATATAGGAATCAATATAACCCAAAAATTTAATATACTCGACATGTTTTTTCCTATGCAAGACACTCCGACGACTATGTTCACATGAATATGTATATACATCGATGAGGCAGTTATGTTTTTTATATATGTATGAATATGCGCAGATATGTATGCATTATGTGTGTGTGTGTGTGTATAAATATGTATATATGTACATATATGCTTATATATATGCATACTTACATTCATCGATGCATCTACACGTATACATCACACAAACACATACGTAGAAACACACACACAGACTATATATATATATATATATATATATATATATATATATATATATATATATATATATATATATATATATATATATATATATATACACATACACACGCGGAGAGTTGAAGGCACACTCACATATATACACACTGATTTATTATTCTTGAATACGTGTGTATACTTACAAATGTATACACATATGTAAGTCAGCGTGTGTGTATGCTTACATATGTATACACATACGTGCGCATGCGTTGTTGCCAAGAAACACATGAACGCATTTCTGTTGGTTATTTGTGTTGCAGATTTCTACAACGATACATTTGGTTGAATTTAGATTTTCATAAAACTACGATAGTATTACTTTGAAATTGTTTACATGTACCGCAGTCGTAGCCGTGTGGTAAGAAGTCTTCAACTATCACCACACGCAGACTAAAGCCTTATGAGTGGATTTGGTAGACGGAAAGAGAAAGAAGCTCGCCGTATATATTTGTATATGTACGTGTGAGAATGAGCGAGTGTGTGTATGCGTGTGTGTGAGTGTGTGTGTGTTTCTATCTGTGTATGGGAACTACCTTCGCTTGACAATGAGTGCTGGAGTGTTTATATCCCCGTAATTTAGTGGTTCGATAATAGAGACCGAACGAATAAGCACTGGGGTTTAAAACAAAAACTGAGGTGGAATCGCTTGACTAAAATTCTTTAACCATTGTGTTACTGCATCTATTTTGAGACGCTCTGTGTTTCTATCAATTAATTTTAAATATAACAAAGAATTTAGTAAAATCACTTATTTATCATTAACCTAGTGTTAGGAACATCAATTGTGACTAAGATTTGGTGGAAGATTTTAATTCAAAACTTATGAAACAAAACATTTGTACTACAGAGCCAGAACTGGTTATAGCCAGATTGGTATCGAAAGGGGGCGATGCCTCAGCACGCTCTAATCACATGACAGAAATAAGTAAAAGTTATAATGTAAAAGTTAGAAGTAAATCCGGACCAAATATACAAAGTTTATTAATGTTTTGAAAGACATATTGAATACTTTTCAATCATTTTCAAGGATTTATTCAGAATTATGCGTCAAAGAAAATTATGAATAGTTGAAATAGCATTTAATGAAGAATTCTGAATCTGTTTAGAAAGGAGTTGAACGGCGTATATTTCCTTCTTATTTTTAATTTATCTCTTGAGAACTCTAAAAATAAACGGAGGTATACGAGTATATATATATATATATATATATATATATATATATATATATATATATATATATATATATATATATATATATATACATATAAAATATATAGTTTTAGTTCATCGATGAGTTCTTTAAACTTGGTTATTTTCCCTAAAACTATATATTTTATATATATTTTATCTATAAAGCTCAATTTAATTTTAATTTTTTATAAATTGATTTTAATTGAGTTTTTATGTGTAATTTTGGATTTTGTCCCTAATATTATTATATATATATGTATATATATATATATATATATATATATATATATATATATATATATATATGTGTGCTGTATGTATGTGTGTGTGTGTGTAAAAGTGTGTGACTATAGAAAAGGTTGAATACATGAATGGAGCACCCATGCAAACACCTAAGCACAGGTTTATGCATGAGTCTCCAAACAAATACGCGCGTACACGTGCACACACATAGATCGATCGATCGATAGATAGATAGATAGATAGATAGATAGATAGATAGATAGATAGAGTGCGCGTGCGAGTGAGATGGAGAGAGAGAGCGAGAGAGAGAGAGAGAGAGAGTGCTAATTTTCATACAATTCTAACTTGATGTTATTCGCTTCTATTTTCTCTTCTGTACATTTTTACTCTCTTTCTATATAACAATCGCTTTTTATGCTTAATATATGTTATGCATACAGAAATGTGCGCGCACGCATATCTGAGGACATGTAAGTATATGTAGAAATATATAAATATGTATATATATATATATATATATATATATATTACATGCAGAGAAGCTGCTTTTATCTCTAGCAGACGAGGTCTCCAGTACTGAAGTGTTGCAGAAAGAGCCTGAAACCTGGACTTGTCTACTGGTCCCATCGCTAGGAGATGCTCGGGGTTTGCTCCTCTGTTAGCAATTTTATCGGATGCAACTATGCATCGTTAATCAGCTGGAGGAGATGTCCTCTTGGGAGTAAAAAATCGCAGCAGAGTTCGCTCGAACGGGCAGACATGTTTAAGTGGCTACGAATATTACTTGTCAGTACAACTACCTTGTGGGTAGTAAAGAAATAACACATATATAATATATGATACATGTATATATAATATGTAATACATATATAACATGTAATGTTATATATATATATATATATATATATATATATATATATATATATATATATATATATATTTATATATATATATTTCTGTGTGAGTTAGAGGTTGAGAAACCAACTAAGGGATAGTACCTATCCAATATACTGCTGGTAGTGTACCCAAATTTTTATACCCAACTGCTAGTTATTGCATTTCAATCTTGCAACTGAGTGTTATATATGGGCGGGGGTAAATAGAGGTATACCTTTTATTCATATATTTCCTATATATATATATATATATATATATATATATATATTTATATATATATATATATATATATATAGAGAGAGAGAGAGAGAGAGAGACAGACAGACAGACAGACAGACAGACAGACAGACAGAGATCTGTAGTGTGAATGGTGTATGGGACGTGTGGGGATAGGTGGTGTTGAATGAACGGTTGGTAGTGTTCTGTATTATGTCATGTGTGCATTCAAACAATGATTAGTAACATTACGAAACCGGTATGCTTTTGAATCTCTTTAACAATTCACAATAATGACTTTATTACTTTTATCGTTACCTCAGTTCATCTAATTGTATATATCTATCGTTTATTTTCATAAAAAGCCTTTACGTTTTGGGATTTCCAATGTGCATTTTTGCTTATTTTTCTTCTTACTTTCCCCTTACATTTCCATGTGTAGTTCCTATTTTGCTTTTGTAATATATTTCTATTTTATATATATATATATATATATATATATATATATATATATATATATATATATATATACATAAGACAAAAACAAGTGACTGAAACAAGTAACAATAAAAGAATATGTAAGAGTATGTGTACATGTGTATGTGTGTGTGTGTGTGTGTGTGTGTGTGTGTCTCCGTACATCTGTTGATGTCAATTATCATCCATATAATGAACAACATAGCCATGAATATTCATGTGCGATTTGCTTATCCGATAATTTATATTAAGCGTTAGATGAAACCACGTAATTCAACAACTTACAATTATCGATTAGCAATCACGTTCTAGTTGAATAAATTATTGCAACGCCGGTGAACAGAGAGATGTGCTTATAAATCACCATAGTTTTTGTCTTATGAAATTCAAGAGTCAAAGAACAGTTGGTCTGTAAACATTTTTCTCAAACGTTTTACGTCATACATTATAATTCGAGATGTTATATTTACTCCAATCTGACGGTATGTGTATGTATGCATGTTTGTGTGTATGCATGTATAACATCTATACCTGTGTTGATATGTAGTATATATGTGTGTGTCTGCACATATATACACATATATATGTATCTATATGTACACATACATACGAAAGTGTGTATGTATGAATACATATATATATATATACGTGTGTGTCTGTGTGTATGGATATGATATCTATAAATGAGCACATACGTTTACATATCTATACTTATCTTGTGTGTGTGTGTGTGAGCGCGCGTATACATAAATGTGCGTGTGTTCGTATGGATATGATATCTATAAATGAACTCATACTATAAGATATATATAACTTATGTGTGTTTGCGTATGCGAGTGCGCGTGTGCGTTGATATATGTTTGTGCATTTTATCCCAACATGTATCTGTGTGTATGTGTTTGAGTATATAGTGATGTAATATATATGGTAATGTTCAATCTAAAATCTAATCCTGATTACCCTGCGGTGGGGCTTGAACAATTGCAAGACAGCGTATATAATGCGATGCATTGATAGGAATATTATTTGCTGCCATTTTTCTCTCAATCAATACACGTATATATGTTCACTTATTAATCAGCCCAAGACAATCGCCTATTCCATGAAAATGGTCATTTTGAACACTATATGTATCACCCAAAACAAAATTTTTTTTTGTATACCATAATAGTATCTCCACACCTGTTTCTGTTATTACCAATTAATATATTACTTTGCATAACATTTAATAAATTGTGCTTTAGTTAATCATGGGAATTTGGATTTAATATTGGAGATTTTTGTCTGTAAGCAAATTTGTTTCTTGAAACCTAGCCATGCTGGGAACAACCTTAAAAGATTTAATTGGACAAATCGTCTCCAGAACTGATTTTTTAAAAAGGCTTGGTGCTTATTATATCTACTCTTTTGCCGAACTGTTAAGTTACAGGGACATACTTTAACCAAACCACCACCGGTTTTCAAGTGGTAGTAGGGTCAAATAGAAAGACACATGCAGATACATATACAACAATACATATATAGAAAAAAACAAATATACACACATACAAACGCAGACAAACTTATATACGACGGAGTTTCACATACTTTATATCAACCGAATTTACTCAGAAAGCATTAGTCGGCCAGAATCATAGTAGAAAATATATGTGAAAGATACCCAGCAGTTTAACTGAACACAAAACCACGTGTTTGAGTCTGCTACACTAAAAAAATGTGAGGATAAATACATAGCACATTTAAGAAAAACAACCAATTTCGATATATTAGTTGATTATGACCAGCATTTTTTGCTTGCTGCTGCACAATTTTACTGCAGTCACTGCCACGCATTCACCATACGTTTACTATTCTACGTCTTCAGAGTGACCTTAATAGCAGACGATCCAGTTCATTACTTCTGTGAAGTTGTTGGCTTTAGGGACGCCACAACTTTTGATTTTGTTAATGAGGGTTATAATAGTGGAGGCTTTTTGTGGTTACATACATATATCAGATAGTTAAACATTTATATATGTCGACTGTTTTATTCAACAACTCACATCAAACAGTTGATTGAAATTGATTTATACAGACAAAGAACTCTGTCATCGTGCCAGCCTCCAAAATGTAAGAGTTCTAGATTTTCTGGTATGATATTGATTTGTAAACATATAGGCACAATGCCATATTCGAGAGACGAAGAGGTGGCGAGATGGCAAGATTGTTAGCACACCCGTCAAAGTGCTTAGTAGCATTTCTTTTGCTATACGTTCTGAGATCAAATTCCGCTTAGGTTGTTAACTTTACTTTTCATTTTGGGAGAGTCGATAACATAGAGTAACGGTTGAATATGTGACTGATTAGTACGCTCACCACCAAATTTCAGTGTTTGTGCCTTTCGTATAAATAATTCTTTAGAAGGAGAGTTATTGTAAATTATCCTAAGTATAGTTCTCGAATTGGAGGCGCAATGGCCCAGTGGTTAGGGTAGCGGACTCGCTGTCATAGGATCGCAGTTTCGATTCCCAGACCGGGCGTTGTGAGTGTTTATTGAGCGAAAATACCTAACGCTCCACGAGGCTCCGGCAGGGGATGCTGCCGAACCCTGCTGTACTCTTTCACCTCAATTTTCTCTCACTCTTACTTCCTGTTTCTGTTGTGCCTGTAATTCAAAGGTTCAGCCTTGTCACACTGTGCCACGCTGAATATCCCCGAGAACTACGTTAAGGGTACACGTGTCTTTAGAGTGCTCAGTCACTTGCACGTTAATTTCACGAGCAGGCTGTTCCGTTGATCGGATCAACTGGAATCCTCGATGTCGTAAGCGACGGAGTGCCAACAATAAGTTCTCGAATGGTTTTCTGTATTTTATGAATCCAAGTTGGCTGAAAGGCAAATTTGACAATAGAGGAATGTTCCGAGGCTTGAAATTCAAAAAGAAAACAGAAAGATGTTCGCCAATACAGGGTATGAAATTTTGTCTAGTTCTTCATTTATTCAGCCTCTCTCCAAATCTTCTTCGTTTTTCCCACCCATTAATTGACTATTTAATTATATATCTATATGTGTGCATACATATATATGTAGATAGATAGAGAGAGGATTGGAAAAGAAAGGGCCTTGAGCTCATGATACAAAAAGATAAAGATAGATATTGTAAACTACATGAAAATACTAAAAATAGTATTGATAAAAGCCAAATAAAATATTACTCTGAAAGATCAATATGGGATTTCAAATTTTCTGAAAGCCCATTAACCAACAAATTACGAAGTCAATTTCAATTGCAAACACAACCAAGCTTCGACTAGTGGTTCTCCATTGATACGATTAATATAAAAATTCATTCTGCATTGAAATAAGTGTAATTCATTTAATACTTATTTTAAATACAATATTAAAATATAAGTGGAAACATATTGAATGAATCTCAACTGAAGACCACCTTGTAGATTTTAGTTGTCTGCAACGGTCAAAGATCAAAATTTCTCATTATTAGTTTAATTACCGAAACACTCAAACACTCAAGTTGTTCAACGGGGACATTGTTACTTGCTTTTCAGATATTTATGCACGTTCCAAAAGGAATTAGTTTGAAAAGGAACAAGTAGTATGCATGTATACATACATACATACATACATACATACATACATACATACATACGTAGTTATATATATATATATATATATATATATATATATATATATATATACAAGGAAACGTACGTACGTATGTACATACATACATACATACATATATATATATATATATATATATATATATATATATATATATATATATATATATACATATATCAGATGTGTGCTTGTGTATGTATGAGTGTATGAGTGTATGCAAGTATAATACATATATTTATGTGTATATATACATATATATATATTATTTTTATTTATTATATTATATTATGTTATGTTAGCCTACGCTATATTACACTATGTATGTTATATTTCTATGTAATGAGAGTTTAATAGATTTCACCTGGTCGCTAATCGTCAGGCTTAACTTGAATACATTAACAACCACTTTGAATACATTAGTAATATCTTCCCAAGTATCGAGTTCTATAAGAAAATATACTTATACTTACACACACATACACATACACACAAAAACACACACACACTAAAATACACATATAGATATTCATATACATACATACACACATATATAAATATATATATACAGCAAGTGAGAGAGATACACAGACAGACAGACAGACAGACAGACGGACAGACGGGCTGACAGACTGATATACAGATAGATAGATAGATAGATAGATAGATAGATAGATAGATAGATATAATACACTTGCAATACACATGTATAAATTTTACAATTCTTCCATTATACGTACACAGGCATACACGCACACATTTGCGTGTATTAACCATGCACACAGACACACACACATATATATTATATATATATGTGTGTGTTTATGTCTGTGTGTATTATATATACACACACATACATTGTTTACACGTGTGCGTGTATGTTTGTGTGTGTATGTATGCATGCATGCATGTACGTATGAATGAATAGTCTCTCAATCGTCAGTCGGGTTTGAATTGTCTTCATACAGAACAAAGTGGAACACATTACTAATACTTTAGTGCTTACATTGGGCGTACAAACACACCATTATTTCTGCTGCAGCATTTGCCAAACCTGAAAGTCATTATGTCTCCCAGTATATTCGCAGAAAAATAAACATTGAAAACCAAGAGCAGAAAAAAAATGAATGAGAGACAAATAAACATGTCAGACAGGCGGTACTACAACTGCTTGGAATGTCAGGTTAACACCCTTGGAATTATAAAGAAGGTATTTTTGCATGCAGAATGAGATGAGAACATACGTACAACTCTTACGAGAGCGCTGACATGAGCGATCACGTCGGCGTCGACATATAACTTGTTTTAGTATATTATTGTCATGTACTACTTTAATTAACCTATTACCTACCAGTGATCTCATATGAGATCACTGAAAAAGTACAAATTTCGTAATTATGTGTCAATATTTACACATATCTAACCTTTTTGCTATATCTACTAAGTATATTTATCTGATATGCAAATGAGGTTTGCTAATTTTTCACCCAATATCTCGCTTATTTATATCTAAAATGTTATTTTGAAATGTTATTTTGATCATTCCAGCGTGTTTCTAAGGCTGTTTTATTCAAGAAATCAAAGCTTCACAAAAAAATTCTAGTTAATAGAATTATGGGAGGTAATGGGTTAATTAGCCATATCATATATTTCGATGGCCATATACTAGAAGCTTTTAAGAAAAATCGCGACAATGTAAATTCCAAGCATCTTTAATATCACTGGAAGATAAATTTCAGACATATGACCCCTTTCACATTTTGGTAGATGATATTGTACGCAACACTGTTCGTGCGACTCAGCCTATAACTGCGGCAGGAAGAAAATGCAGCGCGACGAAGTCTTCTGAGGTGGAAGTAAGCGTTCAAGGTGGAAATGGAACAAACGAGAAATTTAGAGCTTCCGTGTGCTGGACCAAGAAATAAAATATAGTGATACAACACATAATTAAGTGCACATTAAATATCGTGACCAACATGGAAGTACGGTAGTGATGAAGAAAGAACAGGGGAATCAAGAAACCAAAGTGCATGTGCAGTGTGGGAGACAGCTAGACAAAGGAATCTATCATGGAGCATTTTGTTGAGAAGGCAAATATTGTGCTTCATTCAATGTCAGTTAAATATTTTGGATATTTCGTGAAAACATCAATGTATCCAGCCATTACACAATGAAGGAAAACATTTGAAAGTTGTCGAAATATTTGTAGTCAATGAAACCAGCAACTGAAGCAAATTTCTCGTATGTGCGAGTGTGTGTATGTGTGTGTGTGTGTGTGTGTGTGTGTATGTGTGTGTGTGTGTGTGTGTGTGTGTGTGTACGTACGCGTGCGTGTGTACTCGGTTGTATGGTATCGACTAACTCCCTTTCCTGAAAATTGTCCATTGGCCCTGTGCCAAAAATAAGAACTGAAATTATCGTTAGCGGAATTACTAATCACTAGAGTGACGGAAAAATACTTTGCGGTGTTTCTGCCGACTTTTCATAATCTAGAGTCAAATTTCCCCTACGTCAAATTTGCATTTCATCTTCAGTCGAAATAATGGGGGTGATATCATAACCAGTTTCACTAGAAATCGAGGTCCTTTCGAACAATCCTTGTTTCTTATTGAACAGATTTCTGTATTAACGTCTCGTAGTTACAACGATCTCAATAAGACAGATACCAAGTCTGTTAGTAATGGTATCTACTCCGTCTATGATTACTTGAATCACTTTTGCAAACGCGCTCTACAGTCTTCGCATTTCCCAAGTAAAATTACCGAATTCTTCTACATTCTCCCCTTCTTTGATCACTACATTTATATAAGCAGACACAACTACATCTATGACGATCGCATTCTTTTGACACCTAGTCAAGAATGATACTATCTGGTCGTCTTGCTTGGATTTCATGTTCATTCTGTATAATAAAGTCCCAGAAGACCTTAAACTTATCATTCTCATCCATTTGGTTACATTCTACGCTACCTCTTTTAAATACTCTCTGCTTATTTCAATCCTTTCTTCCACGTTCGTGTCTGCGTCTATATTCATTTATTATTACTTGTTTTGTTGTTAATATTAGTCTGCAGTATTTGCTATTATATTACTATATATTGTTATTGCGTTATTTCACAGCGACTAGAACGTGAAATAAAAGTAGATATAATTAAATTGAATCGAAGACAAATTGAAACTGAGCCTATAATGATGGAAAAGTGAATACAAACAGGATTGAATTTCATTTCGAACGAAATAACTTAATGTTTTTTTTTTCTTTTGAGAAAAGACAACGCTACAATGGCTTCATCTTTCTGTCCACGCATAGTCAGGAGATTAATAATGTTTCCTGACAACACGGTGCCTGTTATTGACAGCTCAATGAACTGCTGTACTTCAAAGTAAAATGCAATACACAGAAACGCAATGAAATATCCATAGCGTATTTACCTACGTCATCAAGCATCGATAAGATGATATCGCAAAACCTCGTTCCTTCAGCCATTTTGAACACTTACGTACATACCTACAGACACGCACAAAAGCCCCCACACAGCCATATCTATCTATCTATCTATCTATCTATCTATCTATCTATCTGTCTGTCTATCTGTCTGTCTATTTATGTGTATGTGTGTGTCAGTGTGTGTGTGTACGTATATTGTATTCAAGTATATATTAACATATACGTCCATGTATATATATATGTATGTGTAGTCATATATAATTAACATATATGTATATATGTACATAAATACACGCGTATACATATATATATATATGTGTGTGGGTGTGTGTATGTATGTATATATATCTATGTTTGTGGTATATACATATATATATATATATATATATATGTGTGTGTGTGTGTGTGTGTGTGTGTGTGTGTGTGTGTGTGTGTGTGTGTACACACACATACATATGTATGTATGTTAACGTGTGTGTTTGTATGTGCGTTTATGTGCTTGCCTGCATATATCTGTGCCTTTGTATCTGCAATTGTGTATGTTTCGTGATAATTTCTTTGATGTGTTTCGTTTATCAACGTATAATCTAGGGCCACCTGACTTAATACCGGTATAGCACATCGCGAGAAAGTTACAGTATATGATTCCTAATTTAAAATATCATTATACTTACCTGGTTTTAGTTTTTGTCAATCCGGAAAATATTTAGTTATTATACAAAAGATCTGGAAAACTACATATACGCCATCCCCGTAATTATGTATTATAATATTTCAGATATGAAGAAGAATAAAAAAATCAATATTCATAATTGTGATTTTTCTCTTATATTATATATTACCGTGTCTTCTCTATTTAGTTAAGTCTCCATATCCTCGCATGCTATACACGGATGTTAATATAAGTTCGTGTCTCAGCAGTTATGACGTTACGCGGATGTGTTTTTTTGCGAATGTGTGAATATTTATTTGGTTGTTTGTATGTGTGTTAGAATATGTGTGTATCTGTGTGCGTGCGTATGGGTGCGTGTAAATTTGTGTCTTTGTACTTAAGTGTCTCGGGAGTGGTTCTGAATGAATAACATCTACGTAACCAATTAATTAATTACTCTGAGGATTACAGCAAAAGCATTACTTTAGTCTTCTTAACAATGAATCATTAATCTCAATTCGAACAATACATAGCACACACACACACACACACACACACACACACACACACACACATATATATATTTATACATACAGACACACACATATGTATATATGTATATATACACACACACACACACACACACATATATATATATATATATAATACTATATATATATATATAATATTATAGATATAGTATATGTATATGTATGAATATATATATATGTATAATCTATATATATATACATATACATATATATGCATACATATATATTACACATACCTCATCCATAGATATATATGTATTTATCCATCATAATAAAATCGCTGTGTATTGTATCAGTTATGCAAAACGTATTTTTTCGTTTTCTCGTGTTGTGCTTTTCTATACCTAATTGGAAGCGTCTACATTTCTTTCCATTCCGTTTAATTAGTTCTGTAAATGGAGTAATTCTCTTTTGTCACTCCTCTTCTCTACGTTTATAACCAATATTTTACTCTCTCATTCTTCCCTCTTTCAAATCTCAGACTCTCAGTTTCTTTCTTTGGAAACGTAGAATCTCTTTAACATTTGTTTTATTCTTTGTAAGATACATTTCTCTTTTGTTTGTAGCATCTGAAATCTCCAAGGATTAAAGATACAACACTGAAGTAAATATTCTGATTTCAGAACAGAGAAAAACTTAATTGTTTGTGTGAATTAACGGATTTCTGTCAGAATAAACAGCTGAAATGGTTGATTAACCACGATGTATAACGTCAACACTGAATTGTCGACGCTTAAACTATTTTATGTTTCAGCTCGAATATGTTAAGCAATAGACAAATGTGATAAAACGTATGCCTATATAAAATCACTTTTGGTACAAGAAAAAAACATATACGCGGATATCTCTGCATGTTTGTGTTAAACTCAAGCAGCTATCAATTTTTCCCACAAAATTCATCTAGGGTTTCCAATTTTAAAAAAGGCATTATTATTATCATTATTATTATTATTGTTGTTGTTGTTGTTGTTGTTATTATTATTAATCTTCTTGCATCATAAATCAATATTCGAAGCTTTTATTGGTTACATAGTTTCAGCTGAAAAATTGTTCATACATGAAACCTGCGGGTTTATATTTTATGTGCGACTTTAAATAGCAGCAGATAAGGTTTCATTTCTATAATGTATACCCTATTGTGTGATTAACGCTTAAAGAGAGTTTAAAATTTTAAAATTTGTTTTTGAAAACTGCATGAACAAATTTATATTTATATCACCTATCCCACATACATACACACACACTATCTCTCTCTCTCTCTTTCTCTCCTTCTTGTGTGTATGCGTGTCCTTATATACAATATCTGATTTCCTGACAATAAGGTAGGGCAGCTGCTGTGATGATGGTATTTTAAAGCAGAAACACATGTCCGCAACTTTCCGTTTGTCTCCAGAAAATCAGACTTCTCCCTTAATGCCATATCAGTTGTAGAGAATACTTAACCTTCATATTATTTCCCTCACCCCCACCTATTTTTTTTTTTTGTCCTTGTTGCAAGCGGTTGATTGCGTTACCTTCCCTGGAAGTTGACCTGATTTCAATAAATCACGAATCTCTCTTGTACGGTACCTAACAAAACCTAATTTCTCTTTCTTTCACAAATAAATTCCATGAGTCGCTGTGAGTTATTTCTCTTACTTCGTCTTCGTTTCATTTACGTGCACACAAATACACCCGAACACGCATACACACACACAATCATATATATAAATACACAAACACACACACACACACACACACACACACACACACACACATACACACACATATATACATAGATATATACACATTCGTATCTATGTATGAACGTAGACATAAACATATGTGTATATACTATTATATTCATATTTCTACCTTTTCTTTATTATCACGTCTCCCTTGTCGACATTGTGATTCGAATCCTAGATTTAGAATTCAAAACAAATTATAGACATCTGACTTCATTGATTAGAATTTATCCCATAATGAGATTTAGTAATTTGCCCAACAAGATAAGTGCATCTATGAATTACAAACACATCAGTTATACATGTGTACGCCCACTCTCAAACCAACATATCCTGGACCCTCACGTTTGAGAGCCTCAACTGCCTTCTTAAATTCAAATGACTTCACTTACACACACACTTCCATTTTGACACTTTCATACTTTAATGATTTTGATTTTCAATTTACAGAGACTGGCACGTTTCTGACCTCGTTGTCAATACAATTCAGTTTCATTTCCTATTATTTTAACAATAAAAATTTCCTTTACATATTTACATATTTACATATTTCATTTACATGCACATATTCACAAATATATTGTCCGCACTCTTAAGTATCTATTTCAAAGTTGATTTCTGAAAATAAAATTCAACTTAAAATTTCTAATTGGCCTCACGATTTGCATATCAGTAAACACGCATAACACACACGCATTCATATACTCGTGCAGTCATGAACACAAATAGACCCAGATCTATTAACTGGTTTCCATAAGCATGCACACTTATATATATATATATATATATATATATGGCAATAACTCCACTGCACAACTGATTTGATTATAGCAGTAGTTTCCAACCTGGGTTCAGCGGACCCCTGGTGGTCCACAAAGGCAGTACTGGGGTCCGTGAACTAAATTCAGAATTTCATATATAAATCTATACATTATTTACGTTATTTACATTTGTCGGATATTTGTCCTCATCTTGTTTGTTGTTAACACAACGTTTCGGCTGATATACCCTCCAGCCTTCGTCAGGTGTCTTGGGGAAATGTCGAACCTGGGTTCTCATTCCTAACGATGTTACTATTATTAATAATAGTAATAATAATAATAATCATAATAATATAATAAAAGTAACATCGATAGGAATGAGAACCCAGGTTCGACATTTCCCCAAGACTCCTGACGAAGGCTGGAGGGTATATCAGCCGAAACGTTGTGTTAACAACAAACAAGATGAGGACAAATATCCGACAAATGTAAATAATGTAAATAATGTAAATAATTCCTCATCTCTTAAATATAGAACTATAAATATATAAGCAATGTTAATTCTCTAAATGAAGTATTAACAGCAACTGCACGATAAAGTGTAGTATATTGCCACTTAAGTGTGGCTGACCCCTAGGGGTGGATGTTACTGTTGCTTTTAGCCCCAGGAGGACATCTCCTCCAGCTGGCTTATCGACACACGACTGTGTCCTGTTTGCCAAGGGAGTTATCCCTCTCACCTCGACCAGCAGCACGAACGTATCCGGATTTCAGGGTTATTTCCCTTCGTCGGCGTTCGACAGCTGATGACCTTGGTCATCAGCTGTCGAACGCCGACGAAGGGAAATAACCCTGAAATCCGGATACGTTCGTGCTGCTGGTCGAGGTGAGAGGGATAACTCCCTTGGCAAACAGGACACAGTCGTGTGTCGATAAGCCAGCTGGAGGAGATGTCCTCCTGGGGCTAAAAGCAACAGTAACATCCACCCCCAGGGGTCAGCCACACTTAAGTGGCAATATACTACACTTTATAAATATATACATAAGGATAAACATATTAAAAGGGATCCGTGGGAAAATTTATTTAAGTTAAGGGGTTGGTAACAACTGGTTTATAGTGATCAAATGTATGTGCTTCACATTAGCTCACTCTCTCAATTAAATCGATGTAGCCTGGACAGATGCAGAGTGCGCCACCAGGTATCAGATGTCGAAGTGAGGGAAGAACAACGTGAGATAAAGTGTTTTGTCCAAGAACACCTACGCTCGGCATAATTCAGGAATTGAACCTACGATCTTTCGATCGTGAGAGCAACACCCTGATCACTAGGACATGCGCCTTACCCCATTCCCCCAACACAACTGAGTAATTTAAAGACTCAAATTTTCCGTTCCAAGTAAGTCACACATAACCCAAGTAAACTGATCTGAAATATCTCTCCAATTCGAGAAACGTTAAAATCTCGCCTTACTATCTCGTAACATCTCCGGTTTACCAATGCCTTTTTTCTGGTTTTTTTTTGTTTTTTTTATTTGTCACACAGAGCATTTCTAACCGTTATGAAACCAATTGTTTCTTTGAGGCATTGAACAGTCCACTTACTTCAGTAATGTTCTTACACTACAAATTAACCAGAATTTTGTTTTCTCTAGCTCACAGATATTAATACCAAGATTAACTAATCCACTGTCTTATATGTACCAAGTACACATTATAAACTGTTCTTTTATGCAGTTTCGAAACATTATGGAATCAATTTAGATTCTAATGTATTCTTGTTTCTAAGTAGAACGGCAACTCAAGACATCTCTTGGCGTCTTCTAACAGCATCATTCAATTAATGTTCCACACTTCCCTAAAGTTGTCAAACTTGGACTGAAACACGAATTTGTAACTGGAAATTACTATTTATTCGTTTTCTTCATTGTAATTACATAAATATATCAAATAATACTATTCGACGTGTTACTAATAATAGATCAATCGAATAGACTCTCCTAGAAAGGAAGGATTCCCAGTTTCATTACATAAATGCAATTTAGTTCATTAATAGATAAGGACGGACACCATTCTATCGGCTGCACTGACGGACGTCAGCAGACTAGAATGGACCACGATTATATTTCCCTCGCTTTTACATACAAACATATATCCATGCATGCATACATATGTATACACTTTAACATAGGCGCACGCACACACACACACACACACACACACACACACACACACACACACACACACACAGCACATACATGCACATATATATATATGCATGTATGTATATATATATAAATGTACATATATATAAATATATATGTATATGTATATGTATATGTGTATACATAACTATCTCTCTCGCTTGCTCGCTCTCTTTCTCTCTCTCTGCATAAATGCATGTAGTGCATATACAAATAGATATATGCACGCATTTTTTATTCTATAGTTCACTTTCTTTTATTCCTGTGCTAAGAAATAATAAGTATGCATACAAGAAGTGTATATGAGTTCACTTATAGACATGTATTTCATTTATTTTTATTATACTATCTTTTCCAAGGTCTCTAGCAGAAAGTATGTAAGAAGTATATATATACACACACACCCAACATATATTGATATAAATGGTGAAGATAGTAAGAATATTAGCAAGAACCATATATGCGTATATATATATATATATATATATATATAATGCGCGAATAAATAAATAGTCTGTGTATATATGTAAAACAATATACATGGTGTCCACAAAATCTGAGTACATGAGGATTAACACATACTTTAAGAAATTATCATTTCTTATATTTAATTGTTTATGTTATGATTTTATTTACTCCATGTAGCCAGACTTTGTGGACACCCTGTACATTATCTAGTAAGCTGGTATATGGAAGAATATGTAAATCGGGCTAGTAATCCTTACTAACTTATTTTTTGTAGTTGTTTCAAAAAAGCACATAAAAACTAGACGCTAATGAATAACTTTAAATATATGTTCGTTCGTTTCTAGAATGGGGCGAATTGTTTTGTCACTAGAGAAGGGGTACAATTTAGATCCTTAAAAGAGGCAAGAAAACAGTTGATAAGAAATTGTCAGCCTTCACTATTTTATCACTTTATTATTTTCAACAGGTTAAATTTATTCTTCATTTTATACTTTAGTCTATTTAGAACTGTCTTCCTTATAGACAGAATAAAATTTATAGTTAACCTGACCAATTTCTTTTTTCTTTTTTGTCTATTTATGTATTTTGCATTTGATCGTAATTGTAATTTGTCTGTCACTATATTTTTGGCTTATTGGAGGCGCAATGGCCCAGTGGTTAGGGCAGCGGACTCGCGGTCATAGGATCGCGGTTTCGTTTCCCCGACCGGGCGTTGTGAGTGTTTATTGAGCGAAAATACCTAAAGCTCCACGAGGGTCCGGCAGGGGATGGTGGCGAACCTTGCTGTACTCTTTCACCAGAACTTTCTCTCACTCTTTCTTCCTGTCTCTTTTGTGCCTGTAATTCAAAGGGCCAGCCTTGTCACACTGTGTCACGCTGAATATCCCCGAGAACTACGTTAAGGGTACACGTGTCTGTGGAGTGCTCAGCCACTTGCACGTTAATTTCACGAGCAGGCTGTTCCGTTGATCGGATCAACTGGAACCCTTGACGTCGTAAGCGACGGAGTGCGAACAAATATCTTTGGCTTTAGTTTTGTCTAAAATCTGTTGAAAATCACACATCACGATATGCATTACGATACTGGGTGAAATGACGAGAGGATCTAACGAAAGATTTGTTTAAGCAATCACCTGAAAAAGCGCATGGAACACCTTGGATTTATGATCCGGATTACACGACACCTCACCAATATACTAGAGCTGTAAAAAATGTATTGAAACAAATGTAGAGATTTTAAATATAGAATGTTATTGATTGCACTTTCTAAGCTTAAACTATTTATATAAACCCGATGGATACTATGACATTCCTGATGTATAGCCAATAGAAGGACCATTTCCAATGTATCGGGTAGCCAATAACTGTAGACGAACTTTGCATAGCATAGCATTCTACAAGATTTTTACTCAAAATTCTTTAACACACACACACACACACACACACACACACACACATACGCGCACTCACACACAAACACACATATGTATATGTATATATATATGCATATACATATACATATACATATATATACACATAAGTATATACAGATATATATTTGTATGCATATATGTACGTATGCATGTATGTATGTATATATGCATGTATGTATATATGCATGTATGTATATATGTGTTGCATAACCACAGTTATAACACCTAAAATGCAAACACAGTTTCCAGTTTCTTGATTTCAATCAACAGGATCATAATCTATATAACTATAAAGCTAGGCAAACTCTCGTATAGAATAGAATGGTTCGCTTTATCTTTGCTGATCGAAAACTGTCATCACAGCGCCACAAATAGAATAAAAATGGAAGACATCATATTAAATAGCTTTGATCATTGGGGCATTAACGTAAGCCAGATCGCATTGTTCAGAAGCCAAATTAAAACGATCCATTTGATGAAGATTAACTTTATTACGATAACTCAACTTTTTAAACCACACTTCTGCAATGTAAAGAATTCTCCAGCTGCTATGTAAGTAATTAATTCTCTTCATGACTGTACACCGGCGAAAAATATATTCTGTTATCAGTATTGATTATATAAATTTCTTTAGATAAGCAGTTATTACTGGAAAATGTAGTTATTCACAAATAACCTTCGTCGCATTTCCAACCTGGTTGCTGAATGAGATTTTAATAGAAATTAACATCTCATCTAGCAGCTAGATAATGTGTTAATAATGACCATTGATCAACTACACTTTATGGCTCAGGTTCTTTTAGTAATTTATTTACTTATTTTTACTTTGTCAGACTATCTCCATTTAGTTTGTCTCACCAACGGAATCAGTAATAACATCCTGTTTTGTTTGGTGGTTTCATGCTGTTCTCGTCTTCTACAAGTCCTCAGAAAATTCTTTCTCTACCACCATGAAAGAGTGTATAAGAGAGCGTGGTGTGTGTGCGTATGCGTGTGCGTGTGCGTGTGTGTGCGTTCGTGTGTGTGTGTGTGTGTGTGTGTGTGTGTGTGTGTTTGCGAGAGTGGTGCGTGCATATGTGTGTATAATACAAACATGAGTATCTCGACTACATACTTACACACATACATACAAACATTACAGACAAACACATAGGACATAACTACCGATACACATACTCACATACATATACACGCACATGAATGCATATATATAAATATATATATATATATATATATATAAATATATAAATATATATATATATAAATATATATAGAAATGAATATATACAATTGTCAATTCAAATTTAATAACATAATTTTATATTCCTAATATAATATAATAAATATTCTTTTCGACTCTAGGTACAAGGCCCGAGATTTTGAGAGAGGGGGCCAGTTGATTAGATCGACTCCAGTACACAACTGGTACTTAATTTATCGACCCCGAAATGATGAAAGGCAAAGTTGACCTCGTCGGAATTTGAACTCTGAACATAAAGACAGACGAAATACTGCTAAGCATTTCGCCCGTCGTGCTAACGATTCTGCAAGCTCGCCGCCTCAATAAATGATATTTATTTGTCTCACAGCTCTCTCTCTCTCTCTCTCTCTCTCTCTCTCTCTCTCTCTCTCTCTCTCTCTCTCTCTCTCTATCAAAGGATGTAAGGCTAGAAATGAACAGTGGCGCTGTCTCAGGTGAACAAGAAGCGATTGTCTTGGGCAAAAGAACATGAAGATCGGACTGATGAATGATTGGGCTTAAAGCTGTTTGATCCGATGAAAATAAGTTTGAGGTAGGTTCTCCATATTAGTTTCCATTAATTTATTAGGCATAATTGAATTCGTTATGCTTGTATGCATTTTTTATTGGATACCAAAAATGATAAGTAAAACTTGTGTTTCTTCTCAGATCTTTGGAACCCCTGGAGCTGTTTATGTTCGTCGAAGGATTGGGGGAAGCTTAAGATCCTAGATATATTGTCGCAACAATCAAATTTGGAAGTGGCTACGTTTTGGTTTTGGGTTGCATGTCATCTTCAGGCCCAGGAATGTCGTACACTTGTGAGGGCAGAATGAATTCCAACACTTACACCAGCATGTTTGATCAAGTTTATTAATCTTCCTTAGGTAAAATTTTCATTGATAACATACCAGATGGTGTAATCTTCCAACAAGACAATGCTCCATACCACACATCCAGAATCTCAACGGGGTGGTTTGAGGAGAAAGGAGTGACGCTGATGGAATGGCCCCCTCAATCTTCAGACCTCAACCCCATTGAACATTTGTAGTCACACTTGGGCACAAGAGCCAGGGTGCACAAATGTTCTTCAAAAAGTGAATTAACAGCTAAAATTCATGAAGAGTGGCAGAAAATTAAGCCAACCATTTTTGCCAGCTTAGTATCAAGCAAACAGAAACGTATACAAGCGGTGATAAAAGCGAAAGGAGGACACATAAAATATTAATTATTGATAGAATATACTCAAAAATGCTTATTATCATTTCAATTATGATATAAATGAGTTTCAATCATATTCTCTACTTTTTCATACCTGCCCCGTAATTTTGGCCAAGGCTGTATATATAAGACAAATATGTTACAAGGTTGTCCAGGTATCAGTGTCGTACGGCTGTTTCAAGCGGATCCATTTAGTTGATCAATGCAAACATTACATCAATGTGAAATAAACCATACTCCTGGGGAGCATACGACCATACAAATTTCCGAAATACAGGCTACTCCATTAAAAGTTTTTGGCAAATTTTTCATCAGTACTAGAGATAAAAATAATTACACTACTTCTTTTTGCTAATGAAATTTAGGGAAGAAAAACCTATAAAGCCTATTATAATTTAGAGTGGCAGAAGAAATTAATGGGGTTCAAGAAACAGGAATATTGATATAGCTACATTATCACATTCAAAACCTTATCACATTCAAAAAACCCAATGCAGCAAGTAGTCTACATCTCCTTAGAATTAAAACCATTGGGAATTGACAGTTAAGTTCTTGCCGTTGGTGAAAAATTAATTAATGTCAGATACACTTCCCTCCCCCTATTTTACTATGACCATAAAATCAGCCGCATCTAAATTAAAGAATATGTCTGAGAAAATGCTAGCAAGATAATGATAAATTGAGACGAGGAAATAACCAGAAAGAGGAAGAACAGGGGTCCCTTATCATACTATGATTATCAACTAAAATGGCCCAGAATGGGAGACAAAAGATGTTACGATGGGATCTAAGTGTGAGATCAATTTGTCACCTTTATTGTTTCTATTTTAGGCCCACACACACACGCACACACACACACGCATATATATATATATATATATATATATATATATACATATACGACGGGCCACTTTCAGTTTCCGACTAGCAAGTACACTGACAAGGTTTTGTTCGACCCGAGGCTATAGTAGAAGACACTTTCCCAAGGCTCCACACAGTGGGACTGAAACCAGGAGCATGTGACTGGAAAGTAAGCTTCTTACCACACAATCATGCGTCTGTGTGATTTTGATTGTGTATGGCCACATTTTTGGCTCATGCACCTTTCTGACTGATTGAAAGTTTCGATAACAACTCATATTATACTTTACTTGCTCTTTCTTGCCACTGTGACATTGATTCTGTTAAAGTTTGCTGATTGATTCTGTTTGAAAGTCTTCTTGTACCCGGTGGAATACACCGTCCATAGATTTATTAATTTATTTATGCTCCTTTAAACGTACGAATAGTTTGTAGAAGTTATGAATTAATATATTGCAGACCATCTCGATACCTTTATTGATTATTCCATATGCCTATTCCTAGTGAACTACATCTTTCCATTCTGCTTTATACGTTCTTTAATTCATTGTGGTTTGGTTCAACGGTATTAGCCATGTAGATGTAATTTAATATCATCGACCAGAATTCGAAACCAGAGCTTAATTTATACTTCCCGGGAATATCTATTATACTATATCTTTTTAGCTTATAATGTAGAAACAATGATAAGTGGATTAATCGATTAGCCTGACATTCCTCAAAAGATTAAAGACCTTTGACAAGTTTATGCCAGAGTTGCCAAAACCAGAGCAAATGAACTGCGAGGAAATAATTAAGCTATTGATTTATACACTGTCAGTCATACACATACACACACACATACGCGCGCGCGCACACACAAACACACACATACACACACACATATATATATACATACATAAAAACAAAAATAACGTTGATCACCAAGATAATTATCACAAGTATATTGATCCGTGATATATGTCTTCGTTGTTAACGATAATTTCAATCAATATATTAAAATATATTTCGTTGTTAGCTAATACGATTTTAATCTACAACATCGATCATAATGAGCAGAATGATATCTTTTAATGAAGAGAAGGTCAATCTAGAGGAATATGGCCTCTTTAAATTACAGCCAGTACAATGATGTTTTCGAAAGTGCTGTAACAGCTTGGTAAAATCTATGCCTCGCCAGTGCTCTTTGGAATGGAGCACATTGAATAGCTATCATGTAGATTGAATGGGAAATCTTAAATACTAATTTCGAAGCTGTACTTGCTTATCAAAAGACTTGATTGTGTTTTAAACTGAAAGAATTACATTATGGAAAGTTCATCTGAGCCATGGCATTTAAAATACGCGCATACTGTTATATTTATTTTCGTTGTGTTTGGACTTGTGTCAGTGACAATCTACCATGACATTAATTGGCGCTTTATTATTATGAGTAACAACAAGATATAAAATTAAAATGGATGAAATGTTATATGTATGCATTAAATGTCTATCGTACCTCTTTCCACTATGCAGATACTTAAATATTAAAGTGCATTCAGAAGGTGTAGTGCATTAGTCCAAAGGAATCAAGATAATATTGGGAGCCATTCAAAAGAGTGCATACATAATAATGCATTGAAGAAAACACTTCAATATCTTGAAGTTGTCAGGCTACTGCGTTTTATCTGACTATTATTCTATCAAACTGTTTGCAGCAGTATCAATAACTTTAACATTACACAAACACGATTTCACTGATAGTTTCCTATAGATTATCAGAAAGCAACAAATGCCTGTAATTTCTCTTGAATTCTCATCTCTATAGACAGATAATGACCAACCCTTATTGTATGGTCGGTGACTACGAACCATTATTTCTGCAGGTATTGCACGTCTAGAAACCAATATCGTTATAAACAAAATTTTAAATAGAAGAGAGTAATCAATAAAATGCATTTCGAGAAATATAAATTATAATTGAATCATTCATTGATCCCTCGTGATTTTACAATATAATAAACTTTGTAGGCGCTTTCGGCATCGGAAACATGACTCAAAGAATAACTGAGTATCGGTGTTGATTTTCCTTCAGGAGCAGTATCTCTTTCAAACTGATGAATTGATAAAGTCAGATCAAAGTGTTCTGCCCAGAAATACAACAAAACACTTTCAGCAGAAATGAAAGCAACATCATCATCATGATTTCATACACACAGAATATAAAATAAACATAAGCAGAGTCTTGATAATTTTTGACTGAAATATGAAGTTTTACTGGTCATGCATTCTCTAAGATTATGAGTGGCAAAAGTTAATCAAAGTAACTTAATTATTGTCGCAATTTCTGAAAAATAGTTACGTTGAATAAAAGTTCCCAACAGTTCGGTCAGTGTCGAATATTTTTGTCTCCAAACTACCAGCTCTTTGCAGATGTTTACCATACTCTTCACGTCTGCTTAACACGCAGAAGATTGAGAGTTAGAGACTCGCCGGAACCTCTCCTCATTTTAGGCGCAGGGGTGGTTGTGTAGTAAGAAGCTTGCTTCCTAACCATATGGTTCCGGTCTCAGTTCCACTGGTTAACACGTTGGGCAAGTGTCTTCTACTATAGCTTCATGCCGACCAAAGCCTTGTAAATGGATTTGGTAGACGGAAACTGAAAGAAGCCCTTCGTATATATATATAAATTTATATATATATATATATATATATATATATATATATATATATGTAAGTATGCATGTACGTATGTATGTAAGTATGTATGTATGTATGTAGTGGTTCTCCCCTATTCATCAATTTTTGTGATGGCTGAAACGAAGGGACAGCGTGCTTCCGTGAAATTGTTTTCTGGTGACGAAATCGGTAACCGAAATAGCTTTCATACTTCAAACAGCTTACAAGGTTGCTGCCTTGAGCAAAACACAGGTTTACGGGTAGTTTTCATGCTTCAGGAATGGTCACTTGTCACTTGAAGACTGACTTCGTTCTGGGTGATCATCGACCTCTCGGACGAATGAAACTATCACGAAAATTCATGAACTGATCTTGGAGAACCGTCACTGAACAATTGACGAACTTGTTGATATGACTGGCGTGTTCTGGAGCTTCTCTCAACGAATTTTGAGCGAGGAATTGCGATTGAAAAGAGATGCAGCAAAATTTGTGCCTCGCTTGCTCAGGGAAAATCGAAAACAGTCACGACTGAATGCGTTTCGTGAACTGAAAGAAGAGTTGGAAGTTGATCCGGACCGTCTTGCGAAGGTCATCCCTAGTGATCAAAGCTGGTGCCCTGTAATTTGCCGCTGTGGAAAAGGTAAAGAAAAAAAACCGATGGCTTTAAAAGGCATCACTTCGCAAGAGTTACAGCTCTGCTTCGAACAGTGGAAATGATGCGTTTGGACCGATGCATTGCTTCAAATGGAGAATACTTTGGATGCGATAAAAGTGTGAACATGTAAAACTAAGTGAATAAAGTAGCAATGAAAAATGTCAGGTTCTTTTGGGTACACTTGGTATGTCGACTTGAAAAACATGTATAAACTGTTTTATATGAACCACCTAGTTCCATACAAGTCACATCCATGAATTTAAATTTAAAATTTCCCCTCAATTTCAATTGAATTTACTTGAAGAACATCATTAAATAAATAATTGCTACGGACGTGAAATATAAACGGCTAAAAATATAAAAGCCTAACTCCGTTTCAGGAGTTGAATACCTCTTTGAGCAACATTTGTGAAACTAATAAATTTTGTTTGTTTGCTGTTGATTTTCAAACTTGCTTTAATCATAATGAAAGAGCTGTAACCATTATGTTTATCTGTTGTTTTTTTTTTAATTTTCTTTTTCCAGGCATAGTTACCTTCCTTCCTCAAAGAATACAGTGTAATTGCTTTCGAAGAGATTTGGTGGCTTCTTTTTAAATATCAAATCACTATGTAGTAGGGTGGCTACTTCGATGACTTACAAGTGTTGATCCTGCGTGATGATGAAAGATATCTTTCGTGGAAAACGTTTGAACCCTAACCATCCTGAATTTTTTTTCCGATCTTAGTTTCTTTCTTTTGTAAGAGAATATAATGAGATTGGTTGCGAGGACTCGGGGAGATTTGGTTGCTATATCCAAATTTAAAATCATGTAGGTGGCCCCCACACTGAGTCAGGAATGCTGATCATATGATTTATGTCAAAGGAAATCAATCATTAAACCCTGGTAATATTTTTAATATTTTTCTCAAACATTGTTTTCTTCCTTTTTTTAAGAACGTACAGTATGTTTGGTTACTGAGACATTTGAATGCCATTTCTAGATTGAAAGTTACCACTTAACGAGTTCCCTCGTTGACGCGTATATTTCTATATAGGGACACAATCCTTGTTTTAGGGCAGTAGCAATAAATTAAAGCTATACGAGGGACTGCTGAAAAGTTCCTGACTTCGGGTAAAAGAAAATACCAGTGGATCAGTTAATTATGATTTTATTCAACATATTCCTCTCTCAGATTCACACACTTATTGCAGTGGACTTTCGACTTTTCTAAACCTTGTAGAACTCGGAAGGTTGGGCCTCCAGCTAGGCCTTTCACGACACCCTTAAAGCCAGGAATTTGTCAGCACCACCTCGTACATGTTAATAGCAGTATTCATTTTAGTGACTTGCATTATTAACCGAGATGTTTGCCAATTCTTTCGTGAAATGTCTTCCTGTTGCAGCGTAAACAATCTACTTTTTATTTAAAAATCCAAATTCACTTAACCGTGTATGTCGTTAGCTTGAAAAATAAAAACGCCAATATTTGATCACTCGATCTGTTGGAACATCCTTCTAATCACACCATATCTCTTAAAGAAATAGAAAGATATATTAGATAACGCAGTCCGTGTTGTACAGGGTCAGATTAGTCGGAGACGG
The DNA here is from genome assembly GCF_046866305.1 of Octopus bimaculoides. NCBI lineage: Eukaryota > Metazoa > Mollusca > Cephalopoda > Octopoda > Octopodidae > Octopus > Octopus bimaculoides. Next base: position 13,697,347 of record NC_142937.1, read on the forward strand.
TTGGAACGTATTTGGTCAAAGTTTAGCTTAATCAGGGATGACAACGAGGACAACAGCAAATGGATATCTGAGAAGAATTAATAGATGTTTTAGCTATATCTCATGTATCCAAGTAACCAGTTTACGATTAGGTTAAAGAGCTAATAGAAGAATTAGATGTTACATTGATTCCAGACGACAAATGAAAAGAGATTTTGTTATTGCAAAACATGCTCCTTTCTCGATTGCACTTTTGGCATTCTATTCCATCTTTTATATTTTTTAGACAATGTATTGGATAAATTTACCCAATATAACGTTAATTTATCCTTTTTATTTTCAGGATGTAAGCTAGGAAGTGTGTTGAATTCTCTATCAAGTTAAGCGTATGATCAATACATCCGTTCGCATTACATATTTAGTTGTTATTATTATTATTTTTATTGATCACAAAGGAATGGAAATTTATATCGTTTTTCTCGGTCGAGCGGAGAAGAATGTGTGGCAAAATTGAAAGTACGAAGTTGGAACAAAAAGAAAAAAAGAAAAAAAAAGAGAAAAAGAAAGAAAATTGGCCCCGGACTTTTACATTGAATGGTATTTTGTTGTATGCGCAAATAATTCTAGCGATCTCCTTGCTCTTAATGAAACGATAGTCTTTCTCTCGGAAAGTCATCATACAGTCGCACCTACACGCTAGTACACATGCACATGCACAAACCACACATACACACACACACACACACACACACACACACACACACACACACACACACACATATATATATATATATATATATATATATATATATATATATATGCAACGGGCTTCTTTCAGTTTCTGTCTACCAAATCTACTCACAAGGCGCTGATCGGCCCGAAGCTATAGTAGAAGACACTTGCCTAGGGAGTGAACCCGAACCATATAAGTGAACCCGGAACCGCGCGCGCGCGCAGCATACACACACATACACAGATATATGTATGTATATACATACATATATATATATATATATATATATATATATATATATATATATATATATATATATACAGAAAATTATTTTTTGAGAACAATGGATCTTGAAACAGATAAAGCTATAAATAACAGCATGAAAATATTTGGAGAAAAATGTGATTTGGACAGAAAATGCCGAAGGCTGCTCTCAACAATA
>NC_142937.1:13703500-13708500 GCF_046866305.1 Octopus bimaculoides
CTTCAATTTGTATTTTATGCAGTCTTTGTACCCTTTATTGCGGTTTCTCTTAAGGACGTTTCCCAGGGCACAGTTGACCGTTGAACAACTGCTTTGGAATCCTGTTACCCTCGATACACACATTTCAGAAAATCTTTCTTCTTACATATCCACATATACACACATACATGCGCACTTAATACATGCATATATACCTACATACATATACACACATACACGCATAGATGGACACACATATATATGTATATATATATATATCTATATATATATATATATATATATATATATATATATATATATATATATATATATATATATATATATATATATATATATATGTATGCATGTATGTATGTATATATGTATGTTTATGTATATGTAGATATATACTCCCCATCAACTCTTGAATTTAAATTATCCCATTATAAAATCAATGGATTTGAACGAATACGTGTAAAGTATGTATATATTGCATTTGAAATATTCGCCTACATTTTCCACTGTCACCACTCTCAAACTACATGTGTGTATGTGTGAGCGTGTGTATTCTCTTCTGTCAGTGACATTGTATACATTCATTTATCTACCTACTTATCCAAATAAAATTTATTCACAAACTTCATAAAAGTTTTTCCATCACTTTTTTCTTTTAAAGATTTCCAAGTACAACGATGTGTGCGTTTGTGTGTCATATGTGTGTGTGTGTATAATATCCATATATATATATATATATATATATATATATATATATATACATGTATATGTTTGTGTGTATTTGTTTACGTGTGCTTGTGTGCGTGTATGTATGTGTGTGTGCGCGCGTATATCACAACCATCTGGTCAAGTTTGCTCGAACAACATATATATATATGTGTGTACTATATAATACTGCTGGGAAATACAGCGATGAATTTTTTTCTTTAAATCCGTTATTTTAAAAGCTGTTGTTACATAAGGCTAGAAATTTTAATGATGAAAACTATTGATACAAATGGAATATATTAAGAAAATGAAACGGAAATAAAGACTACTGAGATATATATTTCTGTGTATTGAATATATATGCTTATAAAAATTCTGTATGTGCATGCTTTGTGTGCGTATGTATACATGTATAAATGCATAGTGTCTAACGGAGGCTTTCATTTGTTTGTATTATGTATAAGTTCTCAAGTCAACATGCGCAAATCAGAATGATTTATAATCTGTGCATTTAGCGCTTCGTCAATATATTTATTTTTCACACAGTTCTGCAGAGTCATGTTCAATATGTACGTTGAAGCATTTATTTTTCAGTGCTGAATAACTGGAAAAAGTTTACCAATAATGGTCGAAATTGCTGCTTAAAGTTGTAAGATGTGTTATAGTAAACTACAATGGAACCATTGTTAATAGAAGTAATAGAATGGATTTGTCATTCTGCTTTTCAATATATATATATGTATATATATATATGTATATATATATATATATATATATATATATATATATATATATATATATATATATATATATATATATATATATATATATATATATGCATGTGTGTGTGTATTTATATATGTATATATAGGCGCAGTCGTGGCTGGGTGGTAAGAAGCTTGCTTCTGGATCCCATGGTTCTGGGTTCAGTCCCACCGCATGGCATCTTGGGTAAGTGTCTTGTACTATAGCCTTGGGCTGACTGAAGCCTTGTTAGTGGATTTCGTAGTCGGAAACTGAAAGAAGCCCGTCTTATATATATATATATATATATATATATATATATATATATATATACATATATATATATATATATATATATATATATATATATATATATATATATATATATATATACATATATATGTATGTATGTATGTATGTATGTATGTATACAATGTGAATTCTATAATCTCTGAGGTTTTCAGTCTTTTTCAGGAGTGACATTTATTAATTTAAAAACGTACAAAGCTTCAGCTTCCTTCGAAGAAGGATCTTCTGACTTCAATACACTTGTTTTTGAGCACGTGACGGCCCCATTGAACTCCTCCAGAGTGAAGGTCTCAGGACACTTGTCACAACCAACTTCATCTTCCAAACGACTGATCTTGAGATTATGCTCCAACTAAAGGAACAAAGTCTGGACTGTATGGAGAAGGTGGGGGATTGCTTTGATGCCAGTTTCTGTCAAGTAATTGGTTACCACGACTCTGGTCACTATGCACCCTGGGAATAAATATTTGCACAAATTCTTACTCATTTTGAGGTCTTCATGGATAAGATTGTGTATATTTGTCACCAACTCCAAACTGTGTTCATTGTCTTTATAGACATACGACGGTTTCCATCCAGAAAATTGCGTATTTTCACAATCAGCTTAGATATCTTTACGTCCCTCTCTTTCCCACACATCTCATCTACTCACCCTCCTACTCAACCGTCCTTCAACTTCTTCTGCCAGCGAAGAAGCTGATACATAATGAGTTCGGAGTATTGCATAAGTTTCTGTAACATTTTACTACAGTAAATTCTATTCCGTAGCGAGCTTCCAAACATATGGACTGCATTCTGCCAACAAGCCAACCGTGACAAAGTAGTTGTTTGAATAGTGTGTTAAGAGCGCAAAAGAGCCGTCTCCTTCAATCTGGAATAACAATGCTGGTTGGTCAGCTTATTAGATATATAACTGTATAGTAATGATATAGAAAAATTACAATAATCCAGGAGAGCTATAACTGCCTTATCTAAAGTCTCAAGACATCTGAAATAGCTTAAACATGACACACGGAACTTGCACACAAAAGTAAAATATATATTTTCAAAATTTCTTGTTGTAAATTATATAACTTACTCAAGAACCGAAAGTCTGGTGCGTTGCAATATCAATATATCAAATGCACGAAATTCTCAGCCTCTGAGTAAATTACTTTGCTTCACAACTAAGTGTTTTATGCATGCTAATAAATGCGAATATCTGTGCCGTGTCTGTATAGCTTTTTGGCTTATAAACCCGAAGTCAGCGGGATCTACGCCCACAAATGGTATATATTCGGAATAACGTCAATCCCAAATGTACTTGCGCAATTTTGATTTCATGGGCAGCGACGCAACATTGCTCTCTTTCTCTCTCTCTCCCTCTCTCTCCCCTTTTCTCTCACTCTTCTCATTTCCTCTCTCTCCCACACGCACATATAAATAATATATATATATATATATATATATATATATATATATATATATATATATATATATATATATATATATATATATATATATATATATATATAAGCGTGTGCGTATATATATATGCATATGTACTTATATATATGCATATATATATATATATATATATATATATGTAAGTATACACATATATATATACACACAATACACATACCTAGACACAAACACCAATACACATACCTAGACACAAACACACAGACACAGACACACACACACACACACACACCGATATACACATATATATAGGCAGTTATATGTCTGGTTCTCGTTGGTTAAAGCCGCTCACGTGATGTGATTAGTTGCTGGATGCGGTACACCACTGTACTCGAGCAAATATAATGTGCTGCCGGCAATGGAGTCCCTACTCATTGTCGTTAAAAAACAGTTACTAAGCGATTTTATTCTGATCCGTCTAAAACTTATGAATTCGAATTGCATTGCACTGGCAACTGAAAATTTCCCAAGCTGATCTCTGGCCTGTTTTGACAGTTGGACAATATTTTTAGATTCCAATGAAGAATTAGCATATACTTGAGGATGTGGAATTCATCAAAACTTCAAAAAACCGATAAGACCTCTGTTAAGTCACAAAATGGTGTAGAGTTTTATTTATATGATATCTCCCAGTCCTGCTAGAGACCAATTATTCGACGAAATGCAGTTAGTTTATTATAAAATTATAACTATTTCATAGATGTCGTAAAATTTTCGGATATGATAAAATAGTGCAGGCGAACATTCACGTTGTTCTTGATTTTTACCTATTGTCATATATTGTTTGCTGCGAAGACCAGGATGAAAGCATTTAAAGGGATTTACAAATTGTATGTTCTAGTATTTCGAGTCCATAGTTAAATTATAAATAAATCCAGACTATTAATAAATAGATTTTCAAAATTTTTTACAAGGCCAGCAATTTTTCAGAGAAGAAGCAAATCGATGAAATTGACCCAGTACTAGACTGGTGCTTATTTCATTGAATAGGTGCCAGCTCACCACCTTATAAATCATTTATAAATATAATCACTGAATTTTACTTAACCGCTTTATTGATTACGTCCTTATATATCGGACGAAGGTGATATGTGAAAGAGATGTGAAATTTCTGTAGTCTTTGATCTGAATATATGCATATACCAAAAGTGTTCGAAATTATTCTAGTATGATTTATTTTTAATATTCAGAATTCTTATTATTGCACGATATACTTTACAATGAGGGATTTCGAGAGCAGTCAGTTAAACAGATTCCGACAATTACATTAATGATTGTATGATGGGTTTGAGGAGGTATTCGTAGCATTTTATTAAGAGTGTGGCCTATGTTGAACACACAGGAGTACATTGCATTAATATTGAGTGGGGTGAAGTGCTTATGGAATTTCCATGTAGGTGTAAAATGTTTTGTTAGAGTTAGAATGAATATGGATTAGTTGCCGGTAGCTTCCAACTTTTGTTCTGGATATAGTAAACAACTTTCCTCCCTAGGTTCTATTAGGATATGCGATTGGTTAAGTTTTATCATTATGAACTAGATCTTCACAGAAGTCACTCCTAGCTAGCATATCCGTTATAAGAGATGCTATTCAAGATAACCGTATTCGAAAATGTATCCGAGATACATATTTCTTTCAACCAGAGATTCCTAATTATGATTTGTGGGTGGTTGAAATGCTTGTGGATGTAAATTATTGCCATAATATTGTCTTCTGTAGAGGTAATGTTAAAACATTTATTTAATTTAGTACTATGTCTAAGGAGTTAATTATATTAGGG
>NC_142937.1:13711000-13721000 GCF_046866305.1 Octopus bimaculoides
TGCAACAGGGACGTAGTGTTGTAAATTACTGGACTTCAGATTTCCACAGGATTTCGACCTATCATTTAAAATTGTCGTGTCGCCATTGTGCAGATTTCATTTTGCGGGTTTTCTTAAGAACAAATATTCCTAGGCAGGTATTCTTTGAATGTATAATGTTGGTATCATACGGCTTCCTTTCCCACCACAAGTAAAATATAACGTTACACTCTCTGTCCAATGTCCAGAAGTTAAGCGCAAATACAAATTATTTATACTCCACTATACTCCGCTTCTTCATTACCTCACGTCTGGCTAAATGACTGTTTGCTTTTAATATAGATGATGAAATATTCGCAGATCAGATTTTATGTGTGTCAACACAATCACTATCGAGATGAAAGAAACGCAAAGAATAAAGGTATGTCAATATATTCAATATATGCGGTATATCTGTTGTTAAATGATGCAAATATATGTACCTATATATATATATATATATATATATATATATATATAGTTGTTCAAAAAAAGGAAAAAGACAAAAAGCAATAACAAAAAACAACAACGTGAGGACGTGATACAGATAGTGTTACTAGACGCTCGGGAAAGGAAAGAGAGAGAGCATGACGTTTCGAGCGGAGCTCTTCGTCGGAAACAAGGAAAGTTCAAAGAAGGGAAAAACGGAGGAAGAAAAAAATCAGCACCGATGGCCACGAGGTATAAAAGTCGCGTCCGAATTTATGACTATTTTGGATATGTTCTTGCGTCTAGTAGCCATGTGAGCAGCTATACTATCTAATTTGGCCAAGCCATGCTGCCTTTTTTTTTTGTGTGTGTGCTATGTATAATACATTAGTGAACAATTTAGTCTTTCCTAGGAAAACGCGAAATAGAAATGTTACTTTTAAACTTATTTCGAATGCATAACGATATAGAAATAGATAGATAGATAGAGAAAAACGAGAGATGCATATATATATACGTATATATGTATATGTATATGTGTATATATGTATATATATATATGTATATATATATATATATATATATATATATATATATATATATATATATATATATATATATATATATATATATATACACCTACATATACACACATACATGTATGTATATATGCATGATTAAAATGCACAGCACAAACATTGCGAAAGTTATTTCTTCAGAAGCTAATCAATTAAATAAATGCAAAATTGTGTCAGAAAAACTTCATATGCAATAATAAATGCCAAGAAAATATAATAGACACAGTATGTCATTCAAAGAAAGTAGCGATGTTAGTATTGTAAATGAATGAACAAAGTTGTCAAGAATAATACTAAAGGTGAATTGACTGATTAATTTATGATAGCCTAAGGAACATAAAATCAAGTGAAATGGATTTTATATAGAGCCCAATAGAAAGGAAACGAAAACAAAAGCTTCAGAGATAAAATATTGACAGAACGATAAAATATATACAGAAGTACAAACGCATAGAGACATACTCACATAGAAACAAGTAATGTAAAATTATGAATGTATACCCACATACACCCACGTACACACAGCGTATGTTCATATATATATATATGCACATAGGAGTGTAGAGGGATAGAAATAGAAGAGTGTTTTATATATATAGTTATTTGTTTAGCTGCTGAGAAGCATAAAACCTGCAAACAGGCATAGAGCATTCACCAGCAAACAGGCAGAGAACATTCAATAAATCACTATACAGTAAAACTAAACGTAACTTTTCTCGTATTTTGTAGACTCTAATAACTAATGTTGACGTATGGCTGCGTAGTTAAGAAGATCGCTTTACAACGATGTAGTTTAGAGTGCAATCCTACTGTGTGACACCTTGAGTGGGTGACTTCTGCTATAGCTTCAGGACGACCAATGCCTTTTGAATGAATGTGGTAAATGGAAAACGTGTGCAAGCCCTTCGTGTATATGTGTATGGTGTTCTCAGTACGAGTGACAAGATGAGTTAAGGTTGTAACTCTTGGCGGTGGAGAAATGGGTTGCAAATGAATATTAATCAAATCTGACATTATTGATGATATAACTCTATCTCAATTGCCGTAGGGAACTTCTCTCTGTTTTAGTCCTTAGAAAAGCGTGTAGTTAAGAGTTGTTTTGGCTCTTCTTTGTAGCAATGCTGGTGACTATATTTCTGCCTTTCTGTTCTAAATTGCGAATACCCACCTTAATAATTTATTTTTGCTATATATATGTATATATATTTCATACATGTTTGATTAATTATATTAATTATATTTGATATATATTTGATTAATTGATTAATTAAATTCGGTTAAAGGTTGTGTTATCTTCATAAACGGATGGTTTCATCCAAGGAAATACTTACTCAATACCTAGTATTTCGTGGGGGGATTAATTTCCTTATTGAATATCTATTTATATGACCTGAGCATATCATCAGAGAGAAAAAATATACCCTTCGATGTTTTATAAAAGTTCATAGATTCATTATAGCAGTCCAAGGTTATATTTTCCCCCTTTGAAGATATGCTCAGGTCATATATATATATATATATATATATATATATATATATATATATATATATATATATATATATAAATATCTGTATATATATATATATATATATATATATATATATATATAAATATCTGTATATATATATATATATATATATATATATATATATATATATATATATATATATACATATACATACATACATATATAAACATAATTAAGGGTCAGCAACAGTTGCTTCACCACATACCGAAATTAAGAAATAGCAGCTAAAGTGCCGCACATGGTAATTCTTGGTGGGATGATGAGCTGGCTGGCCTATGCAGGTTCGGATATGTTTTCAAGCTGTGCCGATGGATGATGTCGCTCGGTCATGCATGCACAACTGCTAGCATCGTCGAATTTGCAACTGAAATATCCTACTGATGAGGTAATGAAGGATTTGCACTTCTAAACCAGAAACGCGTATATGATTAACAATGACTAGTTTAGTTCGTTTATTCTTGTTTTGCCTTTGTGAGTTACAAGTAATGCTATCTGTTGGAGTTTCGGCACCTTAGCTGCTATTTCTGAACTTCGGTATGTGGTGAAGCAACTGTTGCTGACCCCTTAATTATGTTTATAAATGTATAAGAACTTTTAAATAAGTTCTTCACCGATAATGGTGTTTTCATACCGAAGGGCTTGGTAAAAATTATTAATTATTAATTTATTAATAAATTAATAAATTGATAATCCTTTACCCTTTTAATTGTAATACATATATATATATATATATATATATATATATATATATATATATATGCACATATATAGAAGTGTAGATTTTTCCACTGGAGTATAAGTATAAAGAAAGGAACTTGTACATGTACTTGAATAAAATATATTTACAGTAATTTAGCCGGATTCAGAATTAACAGAATTTTTAAAGAAAGACAAACAGCCATGCACAAATAAGGGCACTAGGTTTACTTTGACAGATAGCACTCTCAAGCAAATATAAAGAACTTCTGCACTAACATTCTGTCACAAATAAATACCCACTAAAACTTTAGAATTTTGAATAAATTCCGCCAGGATTCTCTATATTCCGTTACGTTTGAAAATCAAAAATATTCTGAAACCTGTTAGGCATTTGTAATTACATTTTTCTCCAAAGTATTTCCCGCTTATTTTCTTTCCGGAATTGGCAGTCGTTAGTGTCGCATAAAATGTTTTGCGGTATTAGTTCCGACTGTATTTTACCTCAATGTAAACCCATCCGAAGTCAATTTTGCTTCCCGTACCTTTGAGATCGATAAGTTAAATACAGCTTGAGAACAGTAGATTGTTTGAGTTATTACAAAGCGGGAGAGGATACTCTTTAGTATCATTTTCGACTCTGTACTGAGGAGAGAGTAGAAATCTTATCTCCTGTCATATTACTGGAATACATCTGTGACATTTCTGTCGGATGTGTTTGGTGTGAGATGTGAGCCAAATATAATAGAAGCATGGGTCTTAGATTGGATAGCAAAGATCATTCGGATACACCGATGTATATGTGTATATGTCTCTGTCTGTGTGTACATACATACATACGTACGTACATACATACATACATACATACATGCATGCATACATAATACATATATACATACATACATATATACATACATGCATACATACATACGTGTTTGTGTTTGTGTGTGTACTGAAATGTACTCAAACCAATGAAGTTTAAAATTCTCCTTATTGTTGGCTAAACTATCACTTCTTAAATGTCATATGATGTGCGCATGTTCGTAAATATATACATATATGTTTGTGCGCGCGCCTGTGTGTGTGTGTGTATGAGTGTATTTGCGTGCTTGTGTGTGTGTGTGTGTGTGTGTGTGTGTGTGTGTGTGTGTGTGTGTGTGTGTGTGTGTGTGTCTGTCTGTTTGCGTGCTTGTATGTGTATATGAACGCGAGTGAATGTAAGTATATATGTATGCACACACACACGCATATCTATAGAGTGACTGTGTGTTCCTGTGTGGGTGACTTTGTATATATGTACACATGTTCACTTGTTTACCTTTCCTTTCACCATATGATTGAAAATTACAATTTCATGCCGAGTATTACTAAATGTTGCAAAGAAAAGTGTCTCCATTCATGAAAACAAGATGAAAATTAAAACAGAAAACAAAAGAAGAAAGAATTTCAAAACTAGTTTTGTTGTTTATTTCTTGTACCAAATTTATGAAAGATTATTTAGAGACATCAAAGCTCAGAAGCTGAAAACTGAGGATTAAGTGTGAGGTGAATGGATTAAAGTTAAATCGAATACGAACTCGTGATAAGGAATTATGGTGAGCTGTAGGCGTTGTTATGGTTATTTGGTAATGTTCTATGTATTGGCGAGGCACAGGATATGTTGATGTGGAAGGGTAGAAAGAAGTTCATAGACAAAGAGACTATTTCAACCATTTCGACAGAAGAACCCGAATGCGTTGAAACAAAAATACATACGTTAATGAATGTAGTTTTCTATAAATTGAATTTCTTCTAAGTTTGCTTTTCAGTCGCCATAGCAGGATTTAAGTAAATTCCGTAATTATTGAGTGGATAAAGTAAAGGAGTGGTGTAGTGAATTATAATAGTGAGCCCAGAGACATGTGTGGGAAGACTAATCCGTAAATTGATTCGTAAGATAGCAAGTTAATTGACTTCGTTAAAGAATAGAACGAAGGATAACAAATAAGTAAATATATGAGGATGTTGATTGATAAAAGAATACAGGAAAGAAAATGTTAAAATAAGAATATGTGATTTTGTAGGTTATGATTTACTGAAAACATGTGAGAGAGACAGAGAGAGACAGAGAGAGACAGAGAGAGAGAGGGAGAGAGAAAGAGAGTAAGCCTGCAAATTTGTGTACTTCTTACGTTAAATCAGGAAGTGTTATGAGGGAGAAATATATTGGTTTCAAAGTTTGGTATAAGGCCGGCAGTTTCGAGGAAGGAGTTCAGTCGATTACATCGCCTCTAGTACACAACTACAACTTATTTCATTGACCCCCCACTCCTGAAAGGATGAAAGCCAAAGTCGCGCCCTCGGCAGATTTTGAACTGGGAGGGTAAAAACGGACGAAATACTGCGAAGCCTTGTGTGTTAACGACTCTGCCAGCTCACCGCCTAACTGGGGAGAAATTATTATTGTATTAACGGGGGAGAAATTATTACTGCATTAAGCTGTACGATGGAGATAGAGATGATAATGAGCAAGGAAGCGGCTAAGAAATTTGACATGGTGTGTTGGCAAAGGATAAAGCTCTGATTAGATACATAGATAGAGAGAGAGAGAGAGAGAGAGAGAGAGAGAGAGAGAGAAAGAGAGATAGAGAGAGAGAGAGAGATGTTTTAGTGATTAGATGGAGACAGTTGTGCATAAATGAAAGACAAGAATGTGTATGTGAGAAGATAGAGCGAAACGTTTGTGTAAATAAATAAATATGATGCTGACTAAATAGGTAGCTGTCGGTAGGTGAAACAAATGAAGGAGTGCATAGATATAGATAATAAGGATAGTACGTGCAAAGTAGTACTTGCAAATTAGTGTGTACTTTCTTATAATTTCTAACTGACAATGACATCTTGATGGACTCGGGGAAGGTAATAAGATGTGAAACTATGGAGCTATTTCGAAGAAAAGAGGGGGAACCTAAGTTATTTAGTTAATTAGTAAGACTATAAATAAGTTAATAAATTCGTCAGTAAGAATAGGTCAGCTTTTTCAGGCTCTAGAAGAATATGTGAATTAGTAAATTTAATTAATAGATTGATATGTAAATTGATTTACAAATTAATTCGCGAATTAGCTAGTAAACTGAATGTGTAAATTACTGAATAAATGAATGACTGAGGGAATGAGTGAATTAAGGAAGGAGAGAATAAGGAAAAGGATGAAAGAAGGAAGGAATGCATGAACGAGCGAATATGGAAACACAAAATGACAAGAAGAGAGGGATTTCCTTGAAGGTGGTTCGAAATAAGGTTGGGTGAGATAAAATTAAATTTTTTGGGCGCTAGACCAAGACTTTAAATGAATTTTCAATGTAATGCATCAATAAATGAATTAATTTGTAAACATGCTAATTAGCACGCTGACATGTAGATTGAATGTGCAAGGACAGAGGAATAAATATGATATGAAGAGATAAGAATTTAAACTGCCAGTAGCTTGCTTACCAACCACATGGTTCTGGGTTCAGTCCTAGTGCGTAGCACCTTGGGTAAGTGACTTCTACTATAGCTTCGGGCCGACCAAAGCCTTTTGAGTGGATTTGGTAGACGGAAACTGAAAGAAGCCCGTCGTATATATGTATATATACACACACATATATATATATATATATATGTGTGTGTGTGTGTGTGTGTATGTTTGTGTGTCTGTGTTTGTCCCCCTAGCATTGATTGACAACCGATGCTGGTGTGTTTGTCTCCGTAACTTAGCGGTTCCGCAAAGAGACCGACAGAATAAGTACTAGGCTTACAAAGAATAAGTCCCGGGGTCGATTTGCTCTCTCAAGCCAAGGATGTCCTGAAGATCTAGTAGCACGCTTTGAGAGCTACGTCTAAGTTTCTAATTTATGTGCATACTCCAGTTTAATTAACGAAAGTTACTCTGAGGTCCTTAGTGGTGTTTGATACGATGTGGTTTTCGCCCCGGGGTAAGAGTGTATGGCAGCTTAAGTGCAGCTTCTTTACCGAAGTGGACTGATTCAAATCTATTCTCGTTCGGTGGTATATTGTATTTTCCGCTGATTAGATAACAACAGGCAAATCTGATTGGGATTTGTCCTATCTCCCACATGATCGACGCCCTTCAGAAGCTTATAATCATCTGTGATAGATAGATAGATAGATAGATACATACATACATACATACATACATACACATATATGTATGTGTACATGTGCGATGTGTGTTTCTGCGTGTGTGTATGTTTCTGTGTGTTTGCGCGTGTGTTTTTGCATGTGTGTGCGTTTGTTTGTGTTTGTGCGAGTGTGTTTGTGCTAGTGTGTGTGTTTGTGCATGTATGTGTGTTTGCTCGTGTGGCTTTGGGCATATGTGTGTGTGTTTGCGTGTGTATGTATTTGTGCGTGTGTGTTTGCACATGTGTGTGTTTGCACATGTGTGTGTGTTTGTGCGTGTGTTTGTGCATGTGTGTGTGTGTGTGTGTGTGTGTGTGTTATAGACTCAATCCGATACACAAGTTCAATATCGGCTCAAAATAAAGCCGAATTATTTAAAACCAAAATTTACTCTTTTAATTACAATTTACTCAGAAAGTTTCTTCAAAATTATTTCGTTCTTTCGTTAAAACATTCTCATTGTTATAATACACCTTCCCAGTGCAATTTCAGAAGCACTACAGTTTAGAAACCAGACCCAGGGTGGTAGTTGAGCTGCAGGATAAAATTTGTATTTTTCTTTGTCGAATGACTGAAGGCAAATGTGTTGCCGTAGTGCATCATCCAACCTTGATTTCTCCGTCTCACACATTTATCCATCGTATTGCTTTTCTGAAATATTCCAAGATACCCCCGCAAACTGTCTATTCATCGGCTAGTCACGTGGATCGAACTCACGATGAATGGTACCATATGAGAACAAAAACAGAAAGAAAGAAAGGCATGATCAACATCATCTTCACATTTGCGCAACTTTGCCTTCAAGCAAATGCTATGACTGTCCTTTTATTATCAGATCTTAGAAGAACAGCCCCGTTTCGTCGCTTGTTGTAAGCATTTTAAAAATACTTCTTTCAGATATCGACTGATGAAGTATCACGTTAACAATTGTGATCAATTCTCTTTCAGTTCATTAGACGGAAGTCGCATTTGAAATGACACGGTTTTTTTTCAATTCATACAAAATCATAGCAATTGAATTGCTGCTGTTGTTTAATTCAGTGTATAGTCCAGCGACAAATGATAGCACGCATAGTGGAAATGTCTCCATTCAAACTTTCAGTTGAAGGATGTCGATATTTCAGAACATCTTCGGTGTATGTTCTTAACGATTTGAAATTATATCTGGTACGACACGGGATAACATATATCTCTCTTTATTGCAACATTAAAAAAAAAATTCGTTAAATAGGCGCAGGAGTGGCTCTGTGGTAAGTAGCTTGCATGCCAATCACATGGTTCCGGGTTCATTCCCACTACTATAGCCTCGGGGCGACCAAAGTCTTGTGAGTTGATTTGGTAGACGGAAACTGAAAGAAGCCCGTCGTATACATGTATATATATATATATGTATGTATATATATATGTGTGTGTGTATGTGTGTGTATATGTTTGTGTCTGTGTTTGTCCGCAGCCTCGACATCGCTTGACAACCGATGCTGGTGTGTTTACGTCCCTGTAACCTAGCGTTTCGGCAAAATTGACCGATAGAATAAGTACTAGACTTCCAAAGAATAAATCCTGGGGTCGAGTTGCTGGACTAAAGGTGGTGCTACAGCATGGCCGCAGTCAAATGACTGAAACAAGTAAAAGAGTAAAGAGAGTAAATATTTCGCACCGTTTGAAACAAATATTCACACAAACAGAAAAAATAATAAAAAAGATTTTCCAAATTTGAAAGAAAACTTCAAGCAAGTACGTTTCTCTTCCAGATCCTTCAACCTTCCAGTAGAACAAATCGCTTACTTCAGTAAAGTTGTCGTCTGCAACAAGGTGTACAACAAGGAGAGTGTGACATAGTTGAGATGAGGCTATTATTAGTCTCAAAGCAAAACTGCAGAAAACAGAGAAAAGTGCAAAACTAGTTGGCAAGCTTTTCAGCTTCAGTTTTCTCTTTCCACAGACGCTATATATCACTCACTCAATTTATCCATCCATAATACGTACATACGAATATACATACATAAACATATATACATACACACATACATAAATACATAAACATATGCATACATAATACATACATACATGCATACATACATACATACATACATGCATGCATACATACATACATACATACATACATACATGCATGCATATTCGTTCTGAACGAGACTAATCCCTTTTATTCTTTTTCACCATCAATAATGATCACTCCAAACCCCATGATGTTGACTAGATGTTTGATTTTTATCACTCTTGGTACATTTCCTCAGATTGACACTAAACAGTCTGAAATGCTCGTATTGGAACTTCCAGCGCGAATGTCAAGCAGTACAGCATATCGTTTCCAAATTTCTGGCACGGTGAACTGTATAATGTTTTTCTTTACTTACAAACGGTGCCCAACTGACCCTACTATAGTGTGTAGGGGATAAAAATCAGAAACAAATAATGCGAATGCGCGAAATTAAAATTATAAAGTGGCGACAATTTACTCATCGCACACAGCATGTATTACTATATACATATATATATATAACTATATACATATATGTGTGTGTTTGTGTCTGTGTGTGTCTGTGTGTGTATCTATGTGTCTGTGTGTAT
>NC_142937.1:13726000-13728500 GCF_046866305.1 Octopus bimaculoides
TTTAAATGCATGTAGCTTTGTAATAATTGTTAAGATTGCACATTTCGTAATCTTTTTCTCTTCTTTCTATACTCGTACATTTTCACCCTTACTACCCTTCTCAATGCATTTGATTTTTCTTTTGCTTTATGATAAGAGACCAATTTTCGAAACGTTAAATCACTTCTCAAAAACATTTAACTCCTACCACATTCCTCATCTCTTAAATATAGAATTGTACTACCACATTTGTTTATCCCTCTCACACTCTCCATCTCTCTCTCACCACATAGATGTATCTATATGTATAGGTATGTATGTGTGTGTGTATCTCTCTCTCTCTCTCTCTCTCTCTCTCTCTCTCTCCCTCCCTAATTATATATATATATCAGACCCCAATTGCCGAAGACAAGCCACTCTCTTGAAACTCACAGTACAAAGGATATTCGGAATCGAACTCTTTCTCTCTCTCTCTCTCTTTCTCTCTCTCTCTCTTTCTCTCTCTCTCCCTGTATATATATATGTATATATATATATATATATATATATATATATATATATATATATATATATATATATATATATATCGCTCAAATATATACGGAAGTGTGTTCTGTAAAGAAAGCGAGAGTTGGACACAGGCGAAGTTTCGACAAGGAGTAAATCTTAGTTGCTTTTTAAAGAAACGTTTTCATAAAGGTTAATTTTTTAGAAGTATCTCATTGATCGCATTTTGCATTAATGTTTGCTGACCATTTTATACACGTGTATGTAGAATATCTTTAAACTAAAAAAAAATGTATGGATAAACAATTACAATCAATCGAATCGCTTGTAGATCTCCATTGCTTTCAAGTGATGCCATGTATAAATTTTGTTTGTAAACATGAGCTTTACTATTTTCTTAATTTTGAGCAACTTTCTATTGTAAATGTTTAACTTTTAAAGTTAGGAATCCTATTTTGTATCACATTGAATTATTACCTGTGTAAATTGGAACTGACACTGCGAACTTTGAATGTGTGTCTGCATTTGAAGAAATGTAGAATAATTTTTTCTGAATGTGTTTCGTATGAATGAAAAATTGATTTTATGCGTGTCTTGTTTTTACAAAAATATTTGTCTCGTTCCTTTGGACGATATTGTAACAAATCGTATTTTACATTCTAAATATGTCACGTTCAATTATACTTTGTATTCCGGGTATTGTCACCTACTGGGTTCAGTAAAATACTATAGCAGACCAAGAAAGCGGATTCATAGAATAATTAAAGTGTCAAACGCCAAAATTGCAGTATTTTCTTTAGGCTCTATGGCGTCTGGGTTCAAATACTATTAAAGTCAAAGTGGCCTGTAATCCTCTTAGGACCAATAAAAAGTACCTGTTTCGTAGGGTGGATTAACGGAATTTTAAGAACATCAAACGAAAATTCCTTATGGTATTTCTGCAGGTCGGTTTCATTCTGAATTCTTGTGTGGTAAACTTAATCCGTCATGCGGTTTAAGACCACCACCTACTCATTCTGGGCCTTTTACGAAGTTCAAATTGTTGCAAGCATTCGGGTCAGGTATTCAGCTCCTCTTTCCTCCCACCAGTCACAGAAGCCCTGAAAAATAAATAGTCATGGGCGCTCCCCTTAATTTGTGCTACAGAGCAATTTAACATTGTAGTTTTTAACGGTAAAAATCCTATAGAATATTCTATTGCTCTTTGTGAGTTAAAACGAACCTACACAAAATATTCATATTTATATTTTGGTGAAGATTGAAACGTAACAACACCATGGTATTTTCTGATCTCTATGCTTTAAACTTTGGAAATTGCGATCCTAATTACGAAATAAAATTCATGGTGAGGCTTTATGAATACGGTTCGAGTATATCACTTGAATAAAGGTTTAAATATAACCTTTGATGATCAATGAGACGAAAATTTTGAATTTATGATCATTTTTTTCTACATTTGTAATCGCCAAAGTTTGAAACATAGATTTCGAGATAATTTTCTAAAATAAAACAAAAAAAAATCATTCAAAAATCACATGAAAATAAGAATTTAAGAATACATATAGAGAGGTTGCTTATTGTACAACTCAGGACTTTTTATTTGTTTCTTTTGCAATATTGCTATTATGTCTAAAAAAATTTATATAATCTTTTTTTTCTTTACTATCGCTGGTTTGGCAATACTGGCGCTAATCTAACAGAATTGCCAATGTAATTTGAACATTTAATTTGCATTCTATAACTGCTAAGCATCCTTTGCTTATGATCAGAGCGTAAGATTACATAACTATGTATTTTATGAAGAAAAATTCTTCTTATTATGTTCTACATGGTTTTGTGTCTATATGAATGATATGAATGTACGCACACAGTTACACATACCTACAAGCACACACTCATCACACACATGTATACTTGCAGATATCTGCATAAATATATATACATATGTGCATATATACACGCATATATATATGTGTGTATGTGTGTATATGTATATATCTCTATATATATTATA
>NC_142937.1:13733500-13738500 GCF_046866305.1 Octopus bimaculoides
AACTTGAAAGTGTACCCTGTGTTGTGTCTGTATAGAACGATAGTCGCTCATCTGCTACTCATTGAAAAGTGAAAGAAATTGTAATACGATGATTATTTAATGCACTATATATACATAATATATATACATAATTCACACACATATATTCATACATCTATCTGTGCAGCTAGCATTCTACCAAACCTATAAGTTTGGTAGAAGAAACCGCATAAATAGAAATAAATACATCATTATACTTGTATGTGCGTGAGTGTATATATATATATATATATATATATATATATATATATACATATAATTAAGGGATCAGCAAATATCTGCGGTATCACTTGTCGCGCACATGGTAATTTCTTGAAGGAAGGACAGTTAGACTGGCTGACCGAGGTGGATTCGGTTATGCTTTCAGATCTGTGTCGGTGTGGAATGTTACCCGTTCATGCTTGTACAGTTTGCTAGCATAGTCGAATTTACTGCTGGAATACCGTATTGATGAAGGAAATTGACACTCATAAAATAAATATTCAATCTTATTTTTCCATTTTTCCCATAAGCAAAACAAAAATATCCTGTACATATGATACAACCTTTAGTTAAATTGCATATATTTGTCACGTAAGTAAGCGCAAATATTTCGCGGTAACACACTAATGCGCATGCGCTAAGTGACAGGCAAGATTAAAAAAAAAACTTAGTGCAATGAAAAAAATACATTCTTCACTATCCAATCACCATCGCTAAATCCTCTCACTCCACCTCTCTCACTCCACCTCTCTCCCTCCTTTCTCTCTCTCCCTCCTCTCTTTCTCTCCCTCCTCTCTCACCCTCTTTTCTCTCCCTCTTCTCTCACCCCCTCTTTCTCTCCCTCCTCTCTCCCAATGAAAACCTGGTATAAGTCCATAAGGTTAGTTGTTAGTAGAAATTATAAACACATTCTTAAGCTAAAGAAATCGTGCACTACTCCGTTGAAAATCTGTCACTGAACAGTAGAACTGCGAGTCAGGAAACAACCCCACACTCATTGAAAGTAAAGATGATGCTTCCTTAATTCTTGCGAAAATTTTGTGCAATAAATATTTACCAATAACTCCATAGTTTCTTTTGTAAGATGTTTGTTAAAATAATAAATCGCTTATATTTATGATGTTTACATAATCGACCAACGTTATATGATGTTGTTTAGGGCTTAGCGTTTCAGTCCTGTCATCTATATTTAGCTCATGAGTGATTTTTCTGTCCTTGGAAGTTAATCTCATTAAGGATACTACAATGTGTATCTTGTAAGTTTTCGTAATGGAATTAGAGACAAGTCTGTGATAGGAGTTGTTATTTACATCATAAAAGTTCTTCGTTTATTCAGATTAAATTAAAATATTTTCCATTATTTTTTCTTTACGTTTTACTTCATGTAACTTACTAGTTAAATTTATATACTATACATTATTTTTATCAAAGACTAAATCATAGACTTCTTTTTGTGTATATATACTTAACTTAATTTATCAAAACATAATTCTGTTCGTATGTTCAAGGATTTAAAGAAGCTAAATTTGTCATACAGCTTCATTATCTGTCTTACTTTATCAATTGTTAGAGTATTTTTCTACATATTTATTTCATTGATATTATTAAACTCTACCGCTAATATTTTATATACATTTAATTCATTTATTATAGTCTGGTTTATTATGCCTTCTTCTAATTTATACTGTCATATTTTGTCTTATTTTTCAAAGTTAATCAACAATGTATTCTTATACTTTAATCTTTTACTTTTCGAATCTTATTTTCATTCACTTCAACTCCACTTATTTCACAGTATTGTATATTTCAACTTTTTTTTTATATATATAATCTCTATATCTACGACGCAGTTACTCATTCAAAATCTACACCGATGTTCCTTACTTCATCATTACCTATCGTTCTTATTGTCCTTTTCACTTTTGTCACCCCCGTCAAAACCAGTGCTTCGTGAGAGCATATGACAGACGAATACTATGGTAGATGGTCGTCTGTATGTATATATGTGCGTGAGTGTGTGTGTGGGGGGGGGGGGTGCGTATGCGTGTGTGTGTGTGTGTGCATTTGTGCGTGTCTGCGTGTGTGTAAATATGTGTTCGTATGTGTTTAGATCTATCACTCTCTTTCTCTCCGTCTATATATATATATATATATATATATATATATATATATATATATATATATATTAACAGGATAAGATAAAAATCCAAAGCTGTGAAAGATTTGAGAACATTTATAAATAAGTCTTACAGCTGTTTCCGGGATATTTT
The DNA here is from genome assembly GCF_046866305.1 of Octopus bimaculoides. NCBI lineage: Eukaryota > Metazoa > Mollusca > Cephalopoda > Octopoda > Octopodidae > Octopus > Octopus bimaculoides. The sequence goes on from NC_142937.1 coordinate 13,735,792, forward strand.
ATATATCCCTTCATCGGAGATGGTGTGAGAAAATGGTTAAGCAATGGTTATATATATATATATATATATATATATATATATATATATATATATATATATATATACATACATATATATGTGTATGCGTGTGTGTGTGTGTGTGTGTGTGTGTGTGTGTGTGTGTGTGTGTGTGTGTGTGTACTAGCTGATACGATATCTGCTTATACCTATGAAACATTTTTCAAAAATTTAAAATCTATATTAATGGATAGGACCAATGTGACGAAAACAATGAGCAGTGTCAGGTAGCGAACCTGTGTCGTCGTCATTTTTGTGCACGTCCATAAAATAGCAAACTTTTACGCTTTGGGGCAGATTTCGCCAAATTGATGTCACAACGGCTAGCGTGCAAAATGTCTAAATTTTGCTTGAGAAATAAAATGCCTAATCAAAACCTGAAACTCTGTGGAATTAAAGCAACGAATTGAAATAATAAGCTTTGAAAATGCGAATATTTAGCAAATGCTAAATAGATTACCGTTAATAAGCTATCTGTTTATGCCCATGAAACATTTCTCGTCAAATTTCGGCATTTTCGTCAAGTTGATGTCACGTTTTTGAAAGATGGATGCTGATTTAAAATCGATTTTTTTTTTAATTTCAAGTGCGTAAGTGACCGCATGAGAATAAGCGAAGTTTCATCAAGATCTGTTGGATATAGAGGTGACTGCCAGAAAGTCACCTTTATATTGTGTTACATACAAATGGTCACTAGTTTTATGCCTTGTTTTTCTATGATGTATTTTTGTTTTGCCTTCTGTGGTGGTTTAAGGCTTTTTCATTTTTGTTGTGTGTGTTCTAGAAGTATTGCATTAGAGGTTGTTCTGTACTTTGAGGAATTTGGTTATTTCATGTGTATAACAAGTTGCATTTTGAGTTACCTCGTAGGATGCATCTTTTAGATGTAGCAATAATGATTTTGTTAAGTATATGTCAAATATATGTACAGCAATACCATTAAAGTCGAATTCTGAAAACCTAGGCTCTGTCAATTGCTAGCTTTCGTTCCAGTCGTTTTTTTATTTTATTTTTTTTTTTTTGTTTTTTTAATAATCTGAAAGTGTTTTTGCTTCCTTCATTAATGCACGCATGCGTAGTGATTGAAATAGTTAGGCTTCCGAATAAAGTTACGCAATTTTTTGTCAAGTTTATTTAGCAGATAGGAGTGTTAAGCAGAATGTTTTGTCTTAGGAAGAGTTGTAGTTGGCTTGTTAAGGTATCTGTTTGCTTCTAGTATTGTAATTTTATGTGTAGAAGAACTGAGACAAATTTTAAAGAAATACGATAAAATATAGACATTTAAATAATTCTAGAAAAATCGATAATCAATCAAAAAATCCCTTGTTTTAATTACTTTCCTCGATCTTGTGACAAATTGGATCTTAAAACAGAACAGTCCAGATTTCATTAAATGCATTCACTAGATTATATTTATTTAGTGATTTCACTTTGGTAATTAGCTATTTAAATTTTACGACAAATGTCTTCAATGAAATTTAAGCCCGACACATTTGGAAGCCATATTAACATAATATTGATTTCCTCAAAATAGCTCCGTCATTTCTGAGACGAATAATATGATGCATTATTTAGTTGAAGTATCATATTATGCTTCGCTAATTTACCAGATAATTCAATCAACAAATCATATGTTGTTCAAATTTGAAAGATCAATCGAAATTTATTAGTAACTTTGCACATAGCTCGAGTATTCTGTGTTAAGATCCAAATTTTCCTCCTAGCAAGCTATGCAATTGTGGCCAGTCAGAATAAATTTTATTTCTCTAATCATCAATGGTTTGGAGTTTATGATTCAGTATTTATTGTAGACTGTTCTTATGTGCTTTCTTATAAGATACAGTTTATAAAACGTTGCTCGTGACATAGCATCGTGAGTGAGAAAATATGTTCGGGACATAACTGAGAATTGATTATTTAACTTAAACTACGTTGGTTATCTTTGCATCACGTTTCTGATGAGGAGCGTGATGCGATGTTAGAAACAATGTGTGAATTGTCGTCGTATACATTTTCATTCGTTATTCTTAACTATTACAAAATATTATAGAAGCTGTTGTTTACGCATAGAGCTAGTTCAACTTTGATTGAAAAAATATATACTCATAGACATTGTAGTAGCAGTGATTCGTTATTTTTTTCTTTTGTTTAAGGCATATCTATGTGGTTAAGAATTCGCTTTACAATCACATCTTTTGGGTTCAGTCCCGCTACATGCTCCCTTAGGCTAGTATCATTTACTGTAGCCGACCAATGTTACGTGAGTAAATTTTGTAGACGGAAATTATGAAAGCCCGTGATGTGTGTATATATATGTATGTGTGTGCGTGAGTTTCTGTCTATTTGTGTGTGTGTCGGGTGGTGTTTATGTATGTGTATCTTTCCGTTTACGTTTGATCCCCACAGCCGTTTGAAAACCGGGGCTGATTATTTTTACGTCCCCGTAACTCACAGGTTCTGCAAAAGAGCCGATAGAGTAAGCACCATATTTAAAAAGTAATTACTGAGGTCGTTTGGCTCGATTAAATGTTTCAAGATGGTACACCAGCGTGGCTCCAGTCCAATGAGTGAAACAAAACAAAAAGGATAAAAAGGTATGTAAAAGGTATGTAAAAGGTATGTAGGACTATACTGTCTGTTGTCGCTTTTAAA
>NC_142937.1:13743500-13756000 GCF_046866305.1 Octopus bimaculoides
TATTCACCATCTACTTCAATTAATGCTTCCCATTTGCTTAGCAGACGGTCAGACCGTCATTTAAAGATGTTTTTGTTAAATATTGTTATTGTTTTGTTGAATAAAATTTGTTGTAAATAAGCCGCAATAACTATGCACCAGCCCAATATTTCTTCTGAAGTACCTCAGGAACATTCTGGATGTCTTATATATACGGAGAAACAAGGTTTGACCTGTTTTAACATTTTAAGCATACTCTTACGTTTATGTCTGATTCAACATGGGTGTCCGCCCATAAGACAAATATGAATAATAATAAAAAAACAAAAAAAAAATGAAATAATACTTCAGAACAGAAAACAAACTCAAGTAGAAAAAAAAGTTAATTACTCAACGGGACATAAATATACGAAAGGAGGAAATGTTAATGACTTTCTAATGGGAAACAGTGGTAATAATTCAAAAATTCCAAGGAAAACAACGACAATAATCCAAATATATACAAACAAGTTTTGCCATAGAAGGAAAACAGTGAAAATAACATTTTTTGATCTTTTACAAACACAGCCAGGATTAGATGTTAACAGAGAGAAAAAAGCTGCTTTGTAGGATTTTGTGACGAAAAAGTCTACGTCTTTGCCAAAGCTTTTCAAAGCTTCTTAAAGATTTTGTCAAACTTTTTCAAGACCCAGAGGAAAGGGACACATTTGTCTGCGTCGTCAGATGCAGGATACTTTTCCTTATTCACTTCTGACTTGAAGAGGAATTCGACGATGCATGAAGTACTATATCCTCTCTTGCTCTGGGCAAGCCTTATGGGATCATATGCCTACATTTTTCTTTAGCTGAGCAATACAACATGCAGCTGCCAGTGAGAGGCAAGTTAATAGCTACATATTTACCACTAAGTGCCATGAACGTTCATTATATCCAGAAGACTTTGGTATACCGAGATAAAGAAAACTACTGAAGACGGCGCAACAATAAGAAGACTCAGAAACTGGTGTTTCCAGAAAATTACTTGTTTCAAATTTAAGGATGGCCAAAAACATCTCGTCATGAACTTTGAGTGCCAAGAGACGAAGGATACTTTCTCCCAATAGTACAGCTTTATTGTCTTGAAATGATGAGGATGAGCTGAACAATGTGCATGGGAAGAGCAAACTGCCAAGGTGTTTTAGGAGATGAAAGTTATCTCGCACTGTCAAAAAAAAAGGACTTAATGGAAAGAGGAAAAACTTCTAAAAAGAAACCCTCGGTCCCCTTTTCTTACTACAACATATTTTCCGCAGCGTTATATATAGCATTTCGTCCGTCTTTACGTTCTAAGTTCAAAATCCTTTCATCTTTTTGGGGTCGATAAAATAAGTACCAGTTCAATAGTGGGATCGATGTAATCGACTTAACCCTTCCCCTGATCTTGCTCGCCTCGTGCCAAAATTTGAAATCATCTTTTATCATTATTATTGTTATTGTTATTATTATTATTATTATTATTATTATTATTATTATTATTATTATTATTATTATTATTATTATTATTATTAAGGTGGGGAGCTGGCAGAATTCTCAGCAGCCTGGACAAACGTTTAGCGATATTTCGTCCGTCTTCACGTTCTGAGTTCAAATTCCGCCGCGGTCGACTTTGCCTTTCATCCATTCGGGTTCGATAAATTGAATACTAGTGAAACAATGGGGTCGATGTAATCGACTCGTCCCCTCCCTCAAACTTTCAGGCTTTGTGCCTATTATAGAAAGGATTATTTTATTTATTTATTTATTTATTTACAAGATGCAGATTGCACTGTAAGTCCCCAGTCATTTAATAGAAAATAAATATAATCATCTAGCTCGTAGGTAAGTAAACGCTTCCCTCACCACCGTTAGTTTTTCCATTTATTTACTCTCCGCATACTACACAACTGTCATATTATACATCAGCCATTATAAATGCCTGTTGCTACACCATCGGCCACTCGACATTTCTACACCTATCATGCTGCCTAGCTTTCAACGAGGATTTTTTTCTCTCAAGTCTAATTTATTTTTTCTTTCCATGGATTATTTTCTTTTCTCCTCGTGGTAGCAATGAAAAATATTGAGTTATTCATTAGGGATGACGCTTTTAGCAAGAAAATTTTATAATTGGGATATTCCTCAAGGACAAGCCTGGTTATGATTAAACATACATTCTTCATTACTTGTCTAACAGATACTACAGCCGTATTAAAGGGATATTGTCTCGTCTACAAAAATGGTCGCTTTTAAATAAACTGACCTGCATAAGGAAGAGGTGGGGCTCAATCGGTTAGGTGAGTTGTTTCAGTGTCAGCAACAAGGGGAAGGTATCATTTTATATTATACAAACACACACACAATCACACACACACACACACACACACACGCACACTCACACACACATATATATACATATATACAAATATATATCTATATATGCATATATATATTATTGTATTTACGTATGTATGTATGTATATATATATATAAGTATGTATGTATATATATAGGTATGTATGCATGTGTATACACATATATATATATATGTGTGTGTGTATGTGTGTGTGTGTATATGTATGTTTGTATGTATATATGTATATATATAGAAAGAGAGACAGATAGATAGATAGATAGATAGATAGATAGATAGATAGATAGATAGATAGATAGATAGATAGATAGATAGATATATGTGTGTATATATATATATATATATATATATATATATATATATATATATATACGTGTTATATATGGTACTCTGGTATTTAAAAAAATATTTTTGTCTGTGTGTCTGTGCTAAGGCAGCTGTCGTAATGATTAGAGATTTTTATGTTATCGTAAGGTTGGGGTTTTGTGTTGCGTTCTTGAGTGAAACACCGTTATAATTATCATTAATATCATCAACTGTTTACAATACAAGCATGCACGTTTACCCTCCACACACACACACACACACACACACACACACACACACACACACACACACACACACACACACACACATACATACATACATACACACACTGAAAATTTGTTATTTGTAATTAGATAACATAACAGTCAACCTTTCCTTAGAATTCCATGTAACTCCATGTGTCCAATTTTCAATTAGATATTAAACATAATTTTTCTTCTCAGCTTATCGCTTAGTATTATTAGTATTATATACACCTAAATAGATTACGAAGTATATATACAAGAGAAGAATAAAACTGAAGATTCGGTTCTAAATATCTTTATTGTAACAAACTTGCTCAAAGGAAGGTGAGGCTTGTTTTCTCTGTACGGTAGCAGTATTGAAAGAGTGTATATGGAGGACGAGAATGGAAGGTATCGTGACAGGGTCCTACATATCCGGCCCTGGATTGCTGTTCTACTTCAGTTATCATCTGAAGAGCAAGATAGGGCTGGAAAAGAGAACCCTGTCAGCGAAAGTATATGAACGGAGATGGAAGGAAGTAGTGAAAAAGGTGGGTGTAAGTCACCCAAACTAATCATTGAGAAAATAAAAGGCAAACTGCTGGGCCTTATAGGCTGCCGGGTTGAAAAACCCAATCTCCCTTTTTAATAGACATACATGTGTGTAGATGTATGTGTGGGTATGTATGTGTGTATGTATGTATGTATGTATATATGTGTATATATGTATATATTTATATAGATGTGTGTGGGTATGTATACATATGTATGTCTGAATATTCAAAGTCATCGTTATTTAAATTGTAAAGACATCGTAAAATTTTTTTTTTAATTTATAAAGAACTCATACATTTTGTACATCTGTTTGTATTTGTTTTTGTATTATCTGTGTAATTAGATCCATAGTGATCATAATTAAAATTTTACAAACTTGCTTAATTTATGACGTAATAATGTAAATTTTGCAGCTGAATTCACTCTTTTATTCTGATCTTGGATATATATGTATATATGTGTGCGTGTGTATGTGTGTGCGCGGGTAAGTGTGCGCATATGTGTTGGTGTGAGTGTGTGTGTATGTATGTGTGCGTGTGCGAGTGTACATATACACATGCATAAATATATGCATGAATATATATGTAAACACACACACACACATACACATACACGCATACACACACACACGTGTGTTATACTAAATGTAATGGAAATGTAGACGAAATTTTGTTTTTAACTGAAAGGGGACCTTCAAATTGCAGATATAGGTTGAGAAATGCTATTTCTATACAAGCTGCTACTCATCATTGGTGTCCATCATAACCGACGCACTTGTGACATCATTGAAGGCAAGGCATAAACCCCTTTTCAAAATATTCAAATGTGCAGTGTTATATAATGTCTTCAAATCCACATTCACCTCATTGTGTCATCAAAGTAGATCAGAATACATTCTCTCATTTCTGCATCCAAATCAGGTGTCAATTGTCGAAGTACCTCCTTTGCACACATTCTATGATGCTCAAATACTTCCACCACCTTTTGTAATGCATTGCGACTACGATCCAGTTGTATAGCAAGCTGATGGTCTGTGAATCGTCTGTCCACGCAAATACATTTATCCACTCGATAGTGATTTGTGCCTGTGGCTGCATTTGATGTTCTCACACTGCGTGATTATTATGCGATGTCGGTTTCTTATTTAAAGACATCTTCCATCCATCTCTGCATATTGCTCATGTAATTGGTGTCATCCCTGCAAACAACTAAATGTCAGATAATTTGCACCCCATCTTCGTCAAGAAATCACTGACATAACGTTTCTTCGAATTGGAGCCTATGATCTGACTACAATGAAGAACAAGAACAGAAATCACCAGAGAGGAAGGGATACTCTGCTAACATATGCAGATCGATTCATATATGACATTTAACTACAAAGTTAGACCCACTTTTCCAATACTTGCAGTGCAACCCTTGTTTTGTTTATATCTGCGTATATGTAACTGTGTGTGCGTGCGTATATATATATGTGTGTGTACGCGCACACGCGTGTGTGTCTGTATGTATAGCTAAAGTTACCCTGACAAATCGAACGAAAATATCTCGGTATCGGAGAGGAATTGGAAGAAAGAACTAAACTATGCTTAGTCAAGTTGTTGACAATTTCACCATAAGACTTTTGGGAATTTCTTGCAAGCAGGTATCAGTTTTGGCATTTCTAGCTAATTTGTTTCGCCAAAAATTAAAACCAATCTACTGTAAACTGTAACACGTTCTTCTGGTAATCTCCGGATGTGATGTCCAACTTTTCTCGACAGGTTCGTTGTTATTCTTAGGTTCGATCTCGTATTGTAATTCAGAAAGATGTGCACAGTAATATACACACTCAGCTATACACGCTATATATTCTTGCGATCACGCGCGCACCACTGTGTATGTTGCTGACGTCATAAAAATATTTATAACTTTTCGAAAGAATTTGAAATAATCCTTTTTGGGAACAGGAGACCAAAGTACATACAACACTATAAATAATAGTATGCAAATATTGGGTTCAAAAAGTCTTCGTGGATAAAAATATCTACAGGAGATTCACAGTCGTGTCCCACGAGCCACCTTCAAGTTTTTCTATCCAAACGAGATTTTTCGAACCCAATATTTCCATACTAGTATTCGTAACATTATATGTGTGTCGAGATCCATTTCCTACATGTATATGTATATATTTTATTGAATAAATTTACTCTTTAGTAAGGCGGTGAGCTGGCAGAATCTTTAGCAAGCCGGGCGAAATGCTTAGCGGTATTTCGTCTGTCTTTATGTTCTAAGTTCAATTTCCGCCCAGGTGGGCTTTGTCTTTCACCCTTTCGGGGTCGATAAATCAAGAACCAGTCGCATCCTGGGTTCGATCTAATAATCCTACTCCCCCAAAATTTCGCGCCTTGTGCCTAGAGCAGAAAAGAAATTTACGCTTTAGTATTTCAAGATATTTTTTTTAATAATTTTGGTAAATATATATGTTAAAATAACTACTAGACCATGCGTCCTCACATACACAAACACAAAACACACACACACACACACACACACACACACACACACACACACACACACAGAGGAACATATACGTATGTATACATGGAAGTGTTTTCATACAGATGTATATATATATGTTCGTGTGCTTGCATGAGTATACATGTGTATGTGTGTGTGTGTGTGTGTGTGTTTGTGTGTGTGTGTGTGTGTGTGTGTGATCGTGAGTGTGTGCATGAGTGTATGTGTTTGTCTGTGAGAGAGTGTCTGTGTGTATTTGTATACATGCGAGATCCTGCCTGTGTGAGTGTAGGTCTGTTCATTTTTACGCGTCTAGTAAAAACAAAATGAAACAAAAACAAAAACATTTAGTATAGACAATACAGAATCCAACCTGAACAGTAAAAAAAAAAAACAACTTCTAGAAGCGTTCTTAAAACCTAACAAGTTGCTTAGAATAGGAACCTATTAATATTTAAACGACACTGATTTCGAGTTTGAACGGAGAAACAAGTTAACTGTAAATGTCATTCTGACACTTCGTATGAATTCCCTAATGTCTCGTGTGGAATTTGTCAGCAACATAATTACAAAGAGTTCATTTCTTTCTACCAATCCGTCTCCTACATAGACAGATATCCGCCTTCGATTTAATGGCTTTCGAATCAATATACGTACATACATACGTTCGTAGTACGTACACACGTACATACATATATACATACATATATACAGTCATACACATATACTCGCGTGTGTGTGTATATATGCAAATATATTATATACGATATATATATATATATATATATATATATATATATATATATATACACACACACATAATAGTTATGTAATATATATATAAATATAGATGTTTATGTAGATAGATAGATAGATAGATAGATAGATAGATAGATAGATGTTGATAAGTAACAGTCTAGGGAAGACGTCAATATCATCTACGCATGATTGATTGCATTAGTTTATTTATACCATTACCCAGGAGATGTACTCGACGAGATCAATCTGGCGAAAGGACAGATTTGAGCACTCCTTTTGCAGACGTAGCGCGGTAGAAGACCATATAAAATAGTACGCACGTAAAAGGCAATATGAACAACGTTAACGGCAAAACAAAGGGTAACGGTTAAGAAAAGAGAGGAATGGAATTTTTCCAATAAATATTCATAAACACAGATATAAATGCAGTGTATTTACACGTTTATATATACGCATTAAGTAACATGCTTGTACAAACAGACACGCACGCTCACAAATATATGGCAGCAATTTTCACCACTGTCTATTAAAGCCTTCGGAACCTTCAAGAATGATGCATGTGTTATCAAACGAAGATGACCGAATAAAACCTCGGGACAGTACAAAAATAAAATAAAGATAGAATAAACCATAACTCAGTCTAATGGAACGCCAAAATTAAGGAGCAGTGATGGTAAAAAAAAAATAGGATATGCATGGTTATCCTAATAACAATATGAATAATAACAATTGTCATAAAAATAGTAGCCCATTCTATTCTATAAATAAAACCTTTTTTATTTTCTATAAAAATAACCCTTTTTTTCTATAAAAATAACCCTTTTTTCTATAAAAATAATATTACTTTTTTCCTATGCAAATGATAACACTTTTGTTCTATAAAAATAATAACCCTTTCTTTCTACAAAAATAATCATACTTTTTTTTTTCCTATGGTCTGAAATTTTGGGAAGGAGACTAATCTATTACATCGATCCCAGTGCATAACTTGCATTTGTTTCATCGACCGTGAAGGAGTGAGAGGCAAAGTCGACCTCGGTGAAATTTGAAATCAGAAAGTAAAGACAGACGAAACACCGCTTAGCATTTCGTCTGGCGTGCTTACGTTTCCACCAGCTCGCCAGCTAAATAAAACCTTTCTCTTTAAGGGTCTAGACCAAACATTTTAAGGAGGAGGCAAGTCGATTACATCGACCCCGGTGTTCGAAAGGTGCCTATTTTATCAACTCCAGAAGGCTGAAAGGCAAAGTTTGAACACGGCAGAATTTGAACTCAGCATGTTAAGACTATCGAAATGCCACCAAACATTTTGACCGACACGCTAAACATTCTGCCAGCTCATCATCGTAAAAAGCGACTTCCAAATCTTGGCACAGGGCCAGCAATTTAGGGGGATGACGTAAGTCGATTATGCCAGACTCAGTGCTCGACTGGTACTTATTTTATCTACACCGAACGTTTTAAGGGTAAATTCGTCCTCAGCGGAATTTGATCCCAGATTGTGAGGACTGCCGAAACGCTGCGATGCATTTTGCCCGGCAAGCTAAGAATTCTGCCAGCTTAACGCCCATATAATAAGCCCTTCCATTATAGGCACAAGGGCTGAAATGGTTGAAAAGGGTCGATGAGCGCAATGCATTTTATCGGACGCTCCAACGATCCTGCCAGGTCGCTGCCTTTGTATTATGATTATAATTCTTCCTAATTGTCATACAAGACCATTAATTTTGAAAGAACCATTATCTGTTACATAGCCCACAGTAGTCACTAGAATTTATTCTACTCAGTCCGTAGAGATAAAAGGCAACATCGCCATCGGTGGAATTCGAACTTAGAACGTAATGAACCGGAATAAATCGAGCAACACATTTTGTCCGACGCGATAACAGTAAAAGATATATGTGAAATGATAACGATTAATTCAAATTTTGGTACACAGAGCCACTCCTGCGCCATATAGATAGAGAGAGAGAGAGGGGGGAGAGAGAGATGACAATACGCACACGTTAATTATTTATAAGCGTTGCCAATGGATTAGGTTATCCTTTGCTGAGAAGATCGAAGAAGATCGAAACACATTTATGGCTGCCATCTGTAGAATTGAAAAAGACGACTGCAGACATTAGAATTGTGTCTATTTTTCCGAAAAGTGACATATTTAAAGAACCCTGGATTCATATCAACTTATGAAATAAAAAGAAATGCTATTTTATTCAAATTTCCATATTTCAGAAGACGCGAGTTACATGAAAGCCTATATATGCATACGATCTAAGAAAAATACAATCATTTCAGTTGAAATACTTTGATGATATAAGACTGAAAAACATCTTATTCCTATTCGCCGTACATCGGTGTGCACAGTATTCTGCATATATACGTTCGCTATGGCGTTTGCCATAAAATCTCACATTTGTACAAGCATATACATATGCAGTATTTGACATCAAAAGTGTTCCCTCATTTCAGTAACGTATATTTAGGAGACACCTTTTTGGAGCATTAAAACTTATGGAAGATCCAACTTCGTCCCAGAGTTGTGTTTGTGAGACACAATTTAGGAAAAAGTGTGTCTCAGATACAACCATATATGGAAAATGCATATATATATATATATATATATATATATAGAGAGAGAGAGAGAGAGAGAGAGAGAGAGAGAGAGAGAGAAAGAGAGGGAGAGAAAGAGAGGGAGAGAGAGAGATAGAGAGAGACAAATATTATGCATGTTCTTCACACTCACACTCACACACACACACACACACACACACACACACACGTGCTAGCTGGTCTACTTCACAAGTTTTACTGCTTTTTTACCTTTACTTTTCAAGTAACTGTGACACACACCACAAGTACGTACGTAGGCATTAGCATATTAATATTTAGGATATATATATATACAGAAGGAGAGAAAGACAGACAGACAGACAGACAAACAGACAGACAGAGGCAGACATACATACACACTCACACCCAAAGAGGAGGGGCAGAGAAAGAGAGAGACAGAGGAGAGAGAGAGACAGAGGAGAGAGAGAGACAGAGGAGAGAGAGAGAGACAGAGGAGAGAGAGAGACAGAGGAGAGAGAGAGACAGAGGAGAGAGAGAGACAGAGGAGAGAGAGAGACAGAGGAGAGAGAGAGACAGAGGAGAGAGAGAGACAGAGGAGAGAGAGAGACAGAGGAGAGAGAGAGACAGAGGAGAGAGAGAGACAGAGGAGAGAGAGAGACGAGAGTGAGACAGAGGAGAAAGAGAGGGAGAAAAGAACTATTGGTGGGACATGAAATAGCTGGAGCATTTTCATCAATTTTCATCAATAAATGTCTGGACCATCTTGAGCTTTACTAGAAGTTAAAACGTCCTTATCTGATCAAATATTCTGATACAAAACGCTATTAAGATCTCCTTTCTATTGTTAGGGTCATGGTTCATTAAAATAGATTTAATTGCACTTAAAATTTGGAAAAAAAAAAAAAAGAAACCCAGTGCCGTTCCGATAGATGTCCTTCTCGCACAAACACTGAAAGTGAATTTTAAAGTCGAAAAAACAGTTTCCGTCTACCAAATCCACTCAAAAGTCTTTGGTCAGCCAAGGCTATAGTAGAAGACACCCAAGGTACCACACAATGGGACCGAACGCGGAACGATTTGATTGGGACGCAAGCTTCTTACCACACAGCCACCCCTGCACCTATATCTCGTCTAGCTTTTATTTTTTACTTGATTCAGTTTTGTATCGTCCCCAGTACCTACTTTTTAAAAGTTTGGTACTTATTTTATCAGTTTCTTTTCCTGAACCATTAAGTTTCGGGGACGTAAACACACCATCATCGGTTGTCAAGTTGTGGTGGTGGAGGAACAAACACTGGCACAAACACACACACACACACATACACACATACGTCTACCATATCCACTCACAAGACTTTGGTCGGCCTAAGGTTCTAGTAGAAGAAACAGACCGAAGGTGCCACGCAGTGGAACTGAAATCGGTTTTTAGCATAGCTCGTTATTTGTTGCGCAAAGACCGTGTCAATTGTCCTGAATAACGCATGTTATTCAAATTAAATTAAGATAAATTCCCCCAGAAGCAAATTATGTATGTATATATGTTCGTGTGTGTGTGTGTGTGTGTGTATCATATATATATATATATATATATATATATATATATATATATATATATATATATATATATATACATGTATATATACATATATGTCATTGGAAAAGAGAACATATAGAAATCGGTGAGGTAGTTTTAATAAATTTTTCGAAAACATTTAAACTACAATTCGTTTATAACATTCAGGCCAAACCAACTCTTCTATAACAATGTGGACAAGTTATCATACGGGGTTCGATACACATCATATTGTTATGAGAAACGCATACACACACGTATGTATGCAAAATGTATCCGTTGCACATCAATGAGTATGCGTATATGTATCTATGTAATGTATGCATGTGTGAAAGAGTGCAGAAAACGAAACAGTTAATCCATAACTCAGTAAGTTTGAAACTTGGAGTAAAAATAATATTTTGTTCGTCTAGGTACAAACGTTTCTGTCTGTCTGCTTTGTGCTTGCCTGTCTGTTTGAACGTATGTAAGCATGGATCGATCGATAGATGGATGTATGCTTTTGTTTGTATCTGTGTGTATATGTATGTGTGTATGTATGACTTCATATATATATGCGCGTGTGTGTGCGTGTGTGTGTGTGTGTGTGTGTGTGTGTGTATACATATATATACAGAGAGAGGAGGGAAGGAGAAAGACAGAGAGAGCCGATGAACGCCATATCTAATTACAACATCTTACGTAGGTTTCATTAATATAAGGTGAGTATTGGTTTCATAATGCAAATAACACAACTCTTATGAGTGAATTCTGCCAGTGGATTTTTTGAACTGCAGCTGAATATATGTATGTATATATGTATGCATGTATGTATGTATGTATGCATGTATGTATGTATGTATGTGTGTGTGTGTGTGAATGAACGTATGTATGTATGTATGTTAAATGTATGTATATATATGTACGGATGCTTGTAAGTACGGATGCACGTATTCGTATATATTCATATAGTATGTGTATATATATATATTATATATTAAATTGAAGTTATATATATATGTATATATATATATATATATATATATATATATATATATATATATAAATAAATACATACATACATACATATATATATATATGTATATATATATATATATATATATATATATATATATATATATATATATATATATATATATACATATATATATCCGCGCGTATATATATACACTAAAAAAAATCGATAGACTAAAAAACAAGACTTAGACGAATGACTGAATGAATTAATAGATTAAAGATATCCACAAGTATGGGTGTGTGTGTGTGCGTGTGTGTGTGCGTGTATGTAAGTACCTTATCTGTGCCTTAGTACGTGTATATAAATTTATATACATTTCCTTCTGAGCTAAGAATATACAGCGAATCTATCTAAACTATTAATTTGAGGAAGGAAAATGGAGGTGTTTCGCTCCTTCTTTTCTGTACATTATTTCCATAGAAACAATGTGCTCATAACTTTATTCCACATGTTTACATTCAGGCTTGTAATCATCGAACTTATTGAATTGCTTCAGATTTACATATGTAAGTATGTGGATGTATACATACATGCATGTATGTGTGTGTATATATATACATTTATATACAGATATAGAAATATATATATGTGTGTGTGCATATGCAT
>NC_142937.1:13761000-13771000 GCF_046866305.1 Octopus bimaculoides
TACATCGGGTTGATTTAAACAATTGCAGTACACACTTTTACTTAGTTCAGAAAAGAAAAAAGTAAGATTGAAGTTCATACAGTTCGTGAGTGGATTAGTGATTGTAGTGTGTTGACGAGTGAAGGTTATTGGAATTTAAACGGCGTCAGGAGCTATTTGCAGCTGTTACAAAAGCTCCAATATTATACAGGAATCCAATTCACCGATACCGACGACGAATATATATTAATACAACTTGCAAAGCAGAAAGAATTGGTGATATAGAAGTGAGCAAATCAATGTACTTGAAAAGCATTCAAATCAGAACGAAAAACGAATATTTTGGTTGTTGAAAAACATTAAACTTACACGTCAAAAGCATACGTGTCATCATCACATTTTCAATGCCAGCTTTTACGCGTAACTCCGTGGGTCGAGAGAGAATGAAATTCTTTAGACTGTTATATGAGAAATCTATTAGAATAATACACTAAATGCAAAACCTTAAGTCTCCCATCACTAGAAGAGAGGGTGATAAAGAACGGTTCAGTGTAGATAGAAAGATTAGAAAATCATTAATATTGACATTAGTTTTTCAACTGCTACGTGTCCTTGTTGATTATTAAAACAAAAAATGTCAAACGTAAGAAAATTCTTCATACGAGAAATTCGTGTATATTTCGAACAGCTAAAGTTTGAATTTAAAGATACAGCAAAACGGATTTACTGACAGCACTTACTCAACTGTGGTGAACAACTATAAAAGTTTGACTGTACATAGCTAATACATCTACTAGCTAAACGCCACCTACATTAAAATACAAACTCCGGTCTGTATGCGAAATTTCAGTCTGAATCGGTTGAAGGAGAGAACAATATTTGTGATACAAGAGCAACCTATGATCACTGTTATATTAAAGTGACTAACCACAGCTCCTACATTATAAATAGTTAATATCACTAGTACTGAGTATTTATGGAGACAATGAACCGCTTTATAACAGGATATTTCAAACTATCTCTAACAAAATATACATGAAAACGTAATAATGTAATAAAATTAATTGAGATACAAATAGTCAACATAAATGAAATGCTTCATGACAAAAACCGCTTGTTATACGTTTGAACCTCCGACTGTCATAGAAAATAATAACAATGCCAAAACACTATGGAACTTCAACATACGAAAAGAGCAAAAGTTAGTGCATAATGAATCTGATATCATTCTCCAAGACAAAAATCATAATAGCAAATTAATTATTCACATAATAATCCAAAATCACTATAAGACGTATAGAAGAGAGCCGAAAAACAAAGAACTTACATCGGTGCAGCTGGTGAAATCATGAAGTTATCGTCCCGTTTGTAATTATCATAGCAACACTGCAACAATGCCATTTCTTTAAGGACATTAGTAAATTTCCTATATAGGACTATAAGCGCTTTTATACACTATCGTTTTTACGGTATGAGAACACTTTAAATAGTGTTATAACACGTGTATGCATGGTCTCCAGCTGAACCAAACCGTTGTACAAAGGATTGCATAAACTCTGGAGATCATTCATGCTTTTCATTTTTCAAACAATGAATAATGAGGATGAAAATAACGTAATGAGGATGATGATAATAACACTACTATTAATTGCTTCAAATTTTGAAACAAGGCCAGTAATTTTAGCGTGGGAGATACGTCGTTTACATCGACTGCAGTCCTCAAAAGTACCTATATTATTTTATCAACTCCAAAAGAATTAACAGCAAAGTCAACCTCGAGGAAAGTTGAATTCAGTATGCAAAGACGAAATGCCGGCAAGTATTTTGTCCGAATGGGTAAGGATTCTGCCAGGTCGCTGTAAAGAGCCGGAAGAAATACCGCAGATCGCAGATTATTTGCTTCCGATGCAATAAAGATTCCTTCAGGTCACATTTCGTCCAGCATACTAGCGACTCTGCCAGCTCACCACCTAATAATAATAGTAATAATAATAATAATAATAATAATAATAATAATAATAATAATAATAATAGTAGTAGTAGTAGTAGTAGTAGTAGTAGTAGTAGTAGTAGTAGTAGTAGTAGTAGTAGTAGTAGTAGTAGCAACAGCAATCAGCAGCAGCAGAAATGTATTGAGAGCTTCTTTTCTTCATACGTTAATAGTTTAGAAAAATATATTTACATTCTTGCCTAACCTACGAGGGCTTTGCTATATTCAAATTCATTACATTTCGAATTTATTCTGTGTTGTGTATAAATATTGTTTAATTACGAGCCTTCAAACGTACAAATATACGAAATGGGCTATGAATCGTGGTGTTAACGTCATTCATGTTTGTTTTATATAGATGCTAACCTGTACTCTTGAAAAAGGAAAGAAATGGATACGTCTTCTCCGAGAAATGGTCAACAAGCCATGAAACGGTCCGTGGCAAACTCCCTATGTTTTTAAAAGAATAGGCTTACATTCTTATTTATCACAGAGTGAAGCTTTGTAATATTTGAATTCATTGAATTCCATCGGATTTATGCAAAGGTATTAAATAAAATGTTACTCTTTTACTTGTTTCAGTCATTTGACTGTGGCCATGCTGGGGAACCGCCTTTAGTCGAGCAAATCAACCCCAGGACTTATTCTTTGTAAGCCCAGTACTTATTCTATCGGTCTTTTTGGCCGAACCGCTAAGTGATGAGGATGTAAACACACTAGCATCGGTTGTCAAGCGATGCTGGGGGGACAAATACAGACACACAAACATATACACATACATACATACATACATATATATATATATATATATATATATATATATATATATATATATATATATATATATATATATATATATGTATGTATATATGT
Organism: Octopus bimaculoides; assembly: GCF_046866305.1. Classification (NCBI taxonomy): domain Eukaryota; kingdom Metazoa; phylum Mollusca; class Cephalopoda; order Octopoda; family Octopodidae; genus Octopus; species Octopus bimaculoides. Next base: position 13,763,843 of record NC_142937.1, read on the forward strand.
ATATATGTATATATATATATATATATATATATATATATATATATATATATATACACATATATGCGACGGGCTTCTTTCAGCTTTCGTCTACCAAATGCACTCAAAAGGCTTTGGTTGGCCCTAGGCTGCAGTAGAAGACACTTGCTCAAGGTGCCACACAGTGGAAATGAACCCGAGACCATGTGGTCGGTATGCAAGCTACTTACCACACAGACTATGTTAGTAATACTTTTTACTCTAGGAACAAGGTCTGAGATTTGGCTGGAGAGTTATAGTAACTGATACTTGATTTATCGATTCTGAAAGAATGAAAGGCAAATTTGACCTCGGCGGCGATTGAACTTACAACGTAGAAACTTTGCCTTTCATCCTTTCAGGGTCGATAAATTAAGTACCAGTCAAAGACTGGCCACCTCCCCCAAAATTTCGGGCCTTGTGCCTATATTAGAAAATACATTTTTATGGAGAGATATCTATTAATTTCAAACTGCAAGGCCCTAAGCTCTTTCATAGTAGAATCCTCCGACTTCAATACACTTGCTGCAGTGCTCCAGCCACTTCATGAGTGCATCATGAACGTCTTCCAAATTGAGGTCATCTGGGACCCTTGTCACAGCCTTCATCGTCTTCAAAATGACTACATCTGAGGTTCTCCTTCAGCTTTGGGGTCAATCAAAAGTCACAGAGTCCAAAGTCTCGACTGGAGGTAAGGCGAGGAATAGTTTTGATGTCCAGCTCTGTCAAGTATTTCGTTACCAGAAATGCTTGTTACTGAGTACCCCGGGAACAAACTCGGCCCAAATTTTGCCTCAATTTTTCATAATTCTCTGTATAATAGCTACAACCAATTTTCTTCCCTAGCTCTGATGTACTGTCGTCCTTCTCTCTCCCAAACCTCTATCTCTTTACCACCATTGAACCTCATGTACTACCGGAGAAGTTATTCCATACGCTGTGTAGAACATTTCACAATTCTTTGTAGCGTTTTGCCCAGTTAGACACGAATTTTAATGCATAGCTGCCTCTACAACCTGGTCAGCTGTGACGCGCCGTAGTAGTAGGACGTGGTCAAAGTGATGCTATAGCCGTCCCCTTCAATCTGGAATGAAAATAGTTGGCAATTCAATTTATTAGATGTATAGCTGTGATATACTACCACTACCACCATCTAGGACGGTTAGAACTGCTTCTCCTAAAAAGTCTCAAAACGTCTAGAATGCACCTTGTACGTACTTATAACAACCTTACGAGCAATTTGTTTCTGATTTACTCTAAGTTTCATCCAATACAGTCAGTTGGTCAATCTTAGTTTATTTTCACTGAACACAAACGAGTGTGATATACAATTCGTAGTTACACCAGTGCAGCTAATGATATAAACAAAAGAAAATGGCTGCATCCGGAGATTGCATTAAAGTTGTTATTGCTTTGCCACAGGTCAGTGCTGATTGAACAGGGTATGATCAAAGGTATTCCGGCCGTGGCCATCGCATCGTTTGTGTTTATTACAGATTACATTTTTTTTTTTTTGCGTAACGTTTTGTATTTAAGACAGAAACTATTGCGCGATTTGGTAAAGAAACTCGCTTTGCAACATGTGGTTTCGGGTTCAATCTCACTGCGCGTTATTCTAGGTACGTGACTTCAACTATAAATCCGGATTAACCAATGGATTATGAATGAATTTTGTAGACGGAAACTTTGTGGAAGTCCGTTCTATGTGTGTGGGTGTGTTATTTCATTACTACCCACAAGGGGCTACAAACAGAGGGGACAAACAAGGATAGACAAACGGATTAAGTCGATTATATCGACCCCAGTGCATAACTGGTACTTATTTAATCGACCCCGAAAGGATGAAAGGCAAAGTCGACCTCGGTGGAATTTGAACTCAGAACGTAGCGGCAGACGAAATACCTATTTCGTTATTGCCCACAAGGGGCTAAACATAGAGGGAACAAACAAGAACAGACGAACAGATTAAGTCGATTACATCGACTCCAGTGCGTGACTGGTACTTAATTTATCGACCCTGAAAGAATGAAAGGCAAAGTCGACCTCGGCGGAATTTGAACTCAGAACGTAGCGGCAGACGAAATACCGTTAAGCATTTCGGCCGGCGTGCTAACGTTTCTGCCGGCGTGCTAACGTTTCTGCCAGCTCGCTGCCTTTGTGTGTGTGTGTGTGTGTGTGTGTGTGTGTGTGTGTGTGTGTGTGTGTGTGTGTGTGTGTTTGTGCTTATTTCCCTCCTTCCTAATACTGCTTCACAACCTGTCTTGGCTTCTTGACGTCCCGGAAACTTAGCGATTCAGCAAAAGTTACGGACAGTATGAGATTAAAAGACATCAGTACTGGTATCGATTTATTAGATTAACCCTTCAAGGCAGTGACCCCAGCATGGCTGTTGTCCAATTACTGAAGCAAGTAAAAGATTGGATAAAAGATACTGCTATCTTCAAGGATCATATTAACACACCTGCGTTACCTCGTGTCTTCACCTCAGCTTTTAGCAGCTTACTTACATTTACTGTACATTATTGCAACATGTAAGATTGATCGACGGACAGAAATAAATTCCAAAATTAGTTAACTTGTTCTGATCTTACTGATTTATCTTCACAATGCCCTCCCTCGTAATCTCATAAATCGATAGAATACGAGAGAATGGTGACTTTACATCTTGCGATCGATAAGCTATAAACAGCAGAGCCCAGTTTTTTTTCAAATCGCACCCTATTGTCTTAAACATAAAATGATGCATTCCATAATGTAGTCTATGATACTTTCTTCTCTCTGCACAAGGCCTGAAATTTAGTAGGTAGGTGTTAGTTGAATACATTTAATTTTCAATTGGTACTTACTTTATCAACTCCGAAATGATAGAGGACGAAGCGGAATTTGAATTCCGAACCTAAAACCAGTAGAAATGCCGTTAAGGATTTTGTCCAGCTCGCTGCCCTAAAAATGTCGTCCATAATATCGGTTTCCAAATTTGGCACGAGGCCAGCAATTTCAGGGAAGGGAAAGGTCGATTACATCTATCCCAGTACTTGTCTGGTACCTATTTTATAGACTCCGAAAGGATGAAAAGTTAAATAATGTAGTCCATAGTATTCTTTACTACTCTAGAAAACAAGGCCCGAAATTTTGGAGGAGGGGGCCAGTCGATTAGATCGACTGGTACCTAATTTATCGACCCCGAAAAGATGAAAGGCAAAGTTGACCTCGGTCGAATTTGAACTCAGAGAACGTAAAGACAGACGAAATTCTGCTAAGCATTTCGTCCGGCGTGCTAACGATTCTGCCGGCTCGCCGCCTCCTTATGGCAATATTATTATTTTCTACTCTAGGCACAAGACCCGAAATTTGGGGGGAGGGGGCCAGTCGATTAGATTGTCCCAGTAAGCAGCTGGTACTTAATTTATCGACCCCGAAAAGATGAAAGGCAAAGCCGACCTCGGTGAAATTTGAACTCAGAACGTAGACAGACGAAATACGGCTAAACTTTTCTTATTTCTTTATTGCCCACAAGGGGCTAAAAAACATAGAGGAGACAAACAAGGACAGACAAAAGGGTTAAGTCGATTACATCGACCCAAGTGCGTAACTGGTACTTAATTTATCGACCCCAAAAGGATGAAAGACAAAGTCGACTTCGGCGGAATTTGAACTCAAAACGTAACGGCAGACGAAATACCACTATGCATTTCGCCCGGCGTGCTAACGTTTCTACCAGCTCGATGCCTATTCATTGTCCATAATACTAATAGATGGAAGAATGTGGTGAACCGGCAGAATCGTTAGTACGCAGGATGAAATGTTTAGCAGAATTTCGTCCGTCTTTAAGTTCTGAGTTCAAATTCTGCTAAGATCGACTTTACCTTTCATCATTCCGATGTCGATGAAATAAATTCTAATTGAGCACCAGGATTGATATTACTGACTATCGCCCCTCCATAAACTTTCACGTCTTGTACCTACAGTTGAAAGAATTATGAAGAAACAATAAACAATATAAGGTTCCGAATAAGCACTCTACCACCCCCATCATTCTTTTTCTTTTCAAAAACTCCTACGGATTTCTATATGTTTATATTGGTGATTACAATTCACCTCGCCATGAAAGAAAAAAAATTGTTTTCATGTTTTCGCCGAAACCCAGCAACTCCTACCCTGCTCTAGGGTACGCAACAGGCCGTAACTAATTTTCTGAATTATATTTTAAACATAGGAAATAACAATTACTGCAACGAAGATATTTTCAAATTTGCATCTTATTTGTTGTTGTTCTTCTTCTTCTTTTTTGGTGTGGGGAGCATTTTGGCCCTTCAAGTCCTGTTCATAATAGAATACTTATTCCAAAACTTCCTCCCAATGCCCCTATATATTTAAGCGTAAAATCTAATCGAATTCTTGCTATGCTTCTCCCTCCCACTCTCCTCTCCCCTGTCTCACACACACACACACACACACACAGAGGCACGCACGCACAATTCGTTCTTCTTTCTCTCTCTCTTTGCCTTTTTCGCTTCTTCTTTCTTCCCCCCCCCATCTCCCTTTCTGTCACGCTTTCATTGGATTTTGCATCCCCAAATTTCGAAAACCCAAACGACACACTCAAAAAGATATCAGAAAAAGACACCGGAAGAAGCAGTCTGATATTTACATTAACCTCAACTCACACACACATACATACACACACACATACACTCACACACGCTCACACACACACAAACACAGGCAGACACTCTTTCTCTCTCTACCTGTATCTCCTTCTCTCTCTTCCTCCCACCATCTGACTCCTCTCTCATCTTCTCCTCCTAATCTCTCTCACCCTATTCTCCCTCTTACACTCTGTCGTCCTCCTTCTCGCCCCCTGCCCTCCTTTCTCTCCTCCCTCTCTTCTCTTTCCCTGTCTCCCCCACCCTCTCTCAACCCACACACACACACACACACTTTCACTTTCACTTTCAAACTCTGTACGACAATAACTAATTACGGAATCAAAGTACAATATCTGACATATTTATTTCGTCCAATCAAAACATATAAACGTTAAATTAGACTTCTTCTGTGAATCTAACAAGCAACGGAACGAAACCCTATTCAATAATAAGTCGGATCGAACCTGCTAGAAATAACAGTCAAACGATCCAGGACAAGCAGTGGCGTTGCTAGAGTGTATGATGTTGGGGCAGTATTTTTGTTTGCCGCCCCTATACAGGCTTATACAGCAGACTCATAAGTGCCACCTCCATAAAAGTTCCACCCGGGGCGACGTACTCCATCATCTCTAGTCCTACTTAGCAACGTTACCTAGTGCAGGAGCTTCTTGACATGCTAGAAATAACGACTGAATCTAATTGAAATCCTACTCTAAGGGTCTTAGAGAAGAGCACATTGGATCGTGAGGTCCCGAGTTCATGGCACAGAGGAAAAGACGGGAATGTCAGCTGGAATGCCTGTGACTGTGGGGTAAGAGGTTTGCTCCCCAACCACATAGATGCGGGTTCACTCCCATTGCGTAGCACCTTAGCCAATTGTCTTCTACTATTGCCTCTAGTCCACTAGTGCCTTCCGAGTGGATAGATAGATAGATAGATAGATAGATAGATAGATAGATAGATAGATAGATAGAAATATATATACAGATGAGTGCGTGTGTGTGTGTGTGTGTGTGTGTGTATATGTGTGCGCGCGTGTGTGTCTGTGTTTCTTTGAGTCTTTGTCTGACACTAGTGTCGGTGTGTATATGTCCCCGTAACCTAGCGAATCGGCAAAAGTGACCGATAGGATAAGTACCAGGTTTTAAAATCATAAGCACTGAAGTCGATGCGATCGACTAAAATTCTCCAATGCGGCGCTCCATTCCTGTCACTCAGTCTAATTAACTGAAGCAATTAAAAGATATAATTATTGTTGATCTCGGGCTAAGCAACAACACCGGGAGGAACAACATCATCTACAGCAGCAACAGCTGCTCTTCAGTTTCCTCTCAAATGCTAACCTCACTCGAGTTATTTCATCGAATTAAAAAAATAAACGGAATTCTGGTTTAAGCATTCATATAACCCATCATTACTTTTATATTTTGGGGAATTTTCAGAAAAGTTTTGTGAATTTGTGTTCAACACACAAGAATTCATACGATTATGCATAAACCAAGAAATTTTTGTGCGTTATTTAAAGGTTATTTAGCTATTATTTTTAGCACACCCCACGACCATCTTGTATCCTCCTCGTTTCTTTGTCACTCTGACATGTATCTATGATTATCAATATATTTCTCCCCATAAACACATTTAATGGTCTATTGCTGAGATTTAAGTCCAAAATATGGACTGTCCGTATTTCAAACTGTGATAAAAAAAAATGATTTCGAAAACATTTAAGAAAAATTGTTTAAATTTCGAAAAATGTTTTTAAAATTTGTTTTCGTAGTCGTGTGGATTCCTGCGTGTAGAAATACTAATTTTCAAAAATTTTCTAAAGCTTCCAAAAACTAAAGTTACGGCGATCTATATTTAAGAGATGAGGAATTAAGTACATAATTTATATTATGCCCACGGGCATATCGCGTAGTGGTTAAGAGTGCGGGCTACTAACCCCGAGATTCCAAGTTCGATTCCGTGCAGTGACCTGAACAATAATAATAATAATAATAATAATAATAATAATAACATCGAAAAATACCTTAGGAATGAGAACCCAGTTTCGAAATTTTCCCCAAGACACCTGATGAAGGCTGGAGGGTATATCAGCTGAAACGTTGTGTTAACAACAAACAAGATGAGGACAAATATCTGTCAAAAGTAAATAATGTAAATAAAGTTACGGGGAGTTTTATGATGTGCTTAAAGCAGAATCCTCTCCCAAAAGAATATGACAACTAAATCTGACTTCATGTGGGATGTTAACAGAAACCTCATAGAATTCATTGGAACTCTTAGAGTTAACAGTGACTTGTATCTGAAAATGAGGCACACCCGACCTATTGTTTCTTTAAAAGAGATATAGCCGATTAGGTTTAAACTTATCCAGGATAGCCTCATTAACTGAAAAGCAAAGATGGTTTATGAGGGTTGATCGTCTTCATAGAAATCTTGGTTAGGACCTAGTATAGCAACAATAACAACGACAACAACAACAGCAATAACA
>NC_142937.1:13778500-13786000 GCF_046866305.1 Octopus bimaculoides
ATACTATTGATAACTTTTTAGATATTATCATCATCATCATCATCATCATAATCATCATCATCATTATTTAACATTCTTATTTTTATCACGTGCTTTCACTTTACGACCCAGCGCAGCTCTGTGTCCCTTGGGTATGTGCTGTGATTTGTTGTGGGGCTCTTATTTTCATTGTATTGAAAGTGTTTTATGTGGGATGTCTACAATGCCTAGTAGTGCTATTTTCCGTATGTTATATACACTTGTAAGTCCTGGTGTTTTTTCTATGTATTTGTCTGAATTTTTTTTATCATACCTAGTGCCCTCCACATTCGAGTTACATCTTTTTCCAGGTCTTAGTATTTTGAAAGTTTTTGTTCTTTTTTATTTTTAGAAAAACATTGTCATCTATTGGCATTGATTCATCGATTAGAAAGCATATTATTATTATTATTATTATTATTATTATTATTATTATTATTATTATTATTATTATTTGAAGCAAATAAAGAAGAGTGCCATTGTTATCAAGTGAACGATACTATGATAGGAATTGTTTCTGTTTTTAGACTCCACATTCGAGTTACCTCTTATTCCAGATCTTTGTATTTTGAAAGTTTCTCCGCTTCTTTTAGAGAAACCTTGTCATCTGTTGGTATTGATACATCGAGTAGACTGAGAAATTTAACTTTTTTAAACACTTGAAAACACACAAGATGTCGAAATATCGTTCACTAGATGACAATAGCACTCTTCTTTTAATTTTGACTCTATATCATCATCATCATCATCATCATCATCATCATCATCATCATCATCATCATCATCATCGTCATCATCATCATCATCATCATCATCATCATCATCATCATCATCATCATCATCATCATCATTATTATTATTATTATTACCTTTGCACAGCTTCTAACGCTGGAGATGTATTACAGTGTCAGCTGTTCACTACCAGTGAACTAAGGTAACATCTCATTTTTCGAACACTTTCCGGAATATTCGAGCCGTTCCAAGAAGTGCTGTATTCTGCAAGTGCTTCACCCTTATTGCAGCCCCTATTTGTTCCACATACTTCTCAAGATTTTTGCTCACTGTTACCAAGGCTTCGACAATTATTGGTACTACTAATACCTTTTTCATCGACCACAACAGCTTAACTTCCCAAGCTAACCTGTCATAACCCTCGACTTTTCTTTCTTCCTTGTCGCATACTTTGTTGTCATTATTATTATTATTTTATGTTTGACTTTTGCTTTGCATTTGTACAAGTTGGATCCAAGTCTCACCGAGAGACCTCAAGAGACAAGTTAGAAGTTCATGTAGGTGTTATGCCTAGTGTACCATATATTTGGATTTGTACATAGTGTTGTTCTTATCGTTATCATTATTATTAATATTATTATTATTATTATTCAGTAGTTTTATTTTTATAACGTGCTTTCACTTCACTACCGAGCGCAGCTCTGTGCGCCTTGGGTATGTGCTGTGGTTTGCTGTGGTGCTCTTATGTTTACTGTATTGAAAGTGTTTTGCGTAGAATGTGTGCAGTACCCAGTAGTGCAATTTTCTGTATGTTATATATATTTGTAAGTCCTGGTGTTTTTGTTATGTATTTGTCTGAATATTTTTTTATTATACCTAAGGCACCTACTATGATAGGAATTGTTTCTGTTTTTAGATTCCACATTCGAGTTATCTCTATTTCCAGGTCTTTGTATTTTGAAAGTTTTTCCATTTCTTTTAGAGAAACGTTGTCATCTGCTGGTATTGAAACATCAATTAGAAGGCATTTTTTTCCTTCATGATCTTTGACAACTATATCTGGTCTATTCGCCTTAATTTCTCTATCTGTGTGTATTGGCATATCCCAGAGTATGGTTGCTTTCTCGTTTTCTGTGACCTTTTCTGGCGTGTGTTTATACCATCTTTTTTCTGTTGCTATTCCATAATGTTGGCATAGCTTCCAGTGTATATAGGTCCCCGCTCTGTCGTGTCTGTGAATATATTCCTTCTTAGCCAGGACTGGGCAGCCAGAGATAATATGATTTATTGTTTCTTGTCGATCTCCACATATTCTACAGTTACTTGTTATATTTCTTTTCATTATGTGTTTTTGGTAATTTCTGGTGGGGAGGCTTTGATCTTGTGCAGCAATTAAAAATCCTTCAGTCTCTGCTTTGAGTCCTGAGCTTCTCAGCCATTGCTGGGATTTTTCTCTGTCTATTTCTTTCGCATTTAGTTTAGCCCAGTATTTACCATGTAGGGGCTTTTCTTGCCATCGTTTTATCATGGTCCGTTGCTGTTCTAGTTTTAGTTTGGATTTCATTTGTTTTATAGCTTTTGTTGTTTCTTCTTCTTCTTCTTCGTATTTGTTAGGTAGATTGATTTCTTGTTTGTATTTGTCAGCTTCCTTAAATACTGAAAACAGTTTTTTGTTTTGCTCGTGTTTTGTGGCTATTTGTATTAGTTTCCCTTGCTTCTGGAGTAGGTATTTTTGCAGTCCTATGGTGGTTATTTTATAATAGTTTTCTAGCTGTATAAGACCCCTGCCACCTTCTGTGCGTTGTATATATAGCCTTTCTATGTCAGATTTTGGGTGGTGCATCCTATATCCTGTCATTATTTTTCTTGTTTTCCTGTCTATTTTACATAGTTCGTTTAGTGTCCAGTTAAGGATGTTGTAGCTGTAGCTTATAACTGGGACAGCTAAAGTGTTGATACCCATTATCTTGTTTTTAGCATTGAGCTCTGTTTTTAGTATTGATCTAACTCGTCTATAGTACTCTTTCTTTATTTTTTCTTTCATTTGTGTATGTTGTATCCTATCTAGTTCATTGACTCCTAAATACTTATATGGTTGGCTTTCGTCTAGTTCTCTTATTTCATTGGCTTTATCTAGTGTTATATTGCTACTTTTAACTAATTTTCCTCTTTTCAGGGTTGCTTTGGCACATTTTTCTAATCCGAATTTCATTTCTATTTCCTTGGTAAAGCCGTGTACTGTCTGTAGTAGTGTTTCTAGCTCTTTGTCGTTTTTTGCATATAATTTTAGGTCATCCATATATAGAAGGTGGCTGACTGTTTTTCCATAGCATTTGTAACCGCATCCAGTTCTATTTAGCAATTCTGTTAAAGGTGTGAGTGCCAGGCAGAACAGGAGTGGAGAGAGCGTGTCTCCCTGGAATATTCCTCTTCTAATGGGGATGGCTTTCGTTTTCACAAGTCCCTCTTTTGTTTGGAGCTGTAGCACTGTCTGCCATTTGTTCATTGAGTGCTCTATGTATTTTATGATAATTGGTGCCACCTTGTTTATGGCTAGTGTTTCCAGAATCCACGTGTGGGGAACACTGTCGAAAGCCTTTTGGTAGTCCACCCAGGCCATACTGAGGCCTTTCTTCTTTCTGCGGCTGTCTTCAGTTATGGCTTTATTGATCAATAATTGATCTTTACAGCCGTATGAGCCCTTGCAGCATCCCTTCTGCTCTTCTGGAAACAGGTTGTTATTTTCCAGGTGTTTACTCACTCTCTGCGATATTATTGCAGTAAAGGCTTTGTAGATCGTAGGGAGACAGGTTATAGGTCTATAGTTTTGTGGTTTCTCCGTTTCCGTGGATTTGGGGATTAAGATGGTTTTCCCTTTTGTGAGCCATTCAGGCATTGTTTCTGGATCTGCTATTATGTTGTTAAAGTTTTCTGCCAGCTTTTTATGCATTGCTGGCAGGTGTTTTAACCAGAAATTGGGGATCTTGTCGTGTCCAGGTGCTTTCCAGTTGCTTAGTCTTTGCAGTGTCTGGGTGACCTCTTCAGTTGTTATAGGGGCCCAGAGTTGCTCAGGTGCTAAGTTCGTTGTTTTAATGGTCCTTTTTTGGGGTTGTTGCTTCACCGACCATATTTGTTTCCAGAATTTCTCTAGTTCTTCTGCTGTTGGTGCTGAAGTAATGTCTATTTTATTTTTACCCAGTTCTTGGTAGAGTTTTTTGGGGTTGGATTTGAACTGTTTGTTTTGTTCAAAGAAACGTTGGCGTTTCTCATACCGGCGGATCCTCTGTGCTTTGGCAAGGATGTCTTGCTTTAGTTTTTCTTTTGCCTCAGGTAAGTCTTTTTCTGTAATGCTGTATTTGTACAGTATTTTTGTTTTCTTCTTGTTACTTAGTAGTGTTGATTGTTTACTAATTTCGTTGAGAATCGATAAATCTTTTCTCTTTTTTTTAATTTTGTTCTGGATGTTATTTATCCACAAGGTCTGTTTGGGTGGTAGAACTCCTGTTCGGATGGGTTTGAGTGAGTATCCTGCTTCTTTTGTGGCTGCAGTGGCTGCCGCATATATCATGTCATTTAGCTCAGTGATATTGCCTGTTGTTTCTGTGGTTGTTAGTTCCGTGACGGCCAGGTTTATGCTATTTATTATTGATGTTGTTTTATTGTCTATTTTGATTTTTGGGAGATATAATCTGTGGTCCATTCTAAGATCTGTGGTTTTCAGTTCTTCGGTTATTTTCAATTTCATAGTATCGTAATTATTAGGTTTCCCTTCGTTATTTCCAGGCTTTATATTTGTTTTGCCTTCCTTTTCATTCATATGTTTGTCAGTGGTGTTCTGGATTGGTGCTTTTTGTACACTATTATACATCTCTACGGTCTGGGTTTGTTGTTTTTTGTTTACTTCATTTTTGTCGGGCATGTTACGTTTGTCCTCGTGTTTTGCTATCTCAGTGTTTATATTATTATTTGGCATTTCTGTGTGACTACTATCTAGATTTTCCTGATGTATTTTTTCTTTCAATTGTTCTATTTCTATTTCTGATATTTTTTTTGCTTTTAGAATATATCTTCTTATGTTAGCTAGTTTGTTAGGGTTCATTGTTTTATCGAGGTCTATATTTACATTATTTTTCTTCCATGTTTTATATGTATGTGTTGTTGCGTTTTCGTTTTTTGGGTAGAGTACTGCTGTGAAATAGGCGTGTAGGATCGAAATGTGTTCCTCACGTGTCCATTTATGCCGTTTTGGTTTTGTTTGCGGGACATGAGGAACAACGTCCGGCCCTTTATTTTGACGGTCGTCGTTTTCGTAGGGTACCGGTTCGTTTATTTCTGTTGTCAGATTGTTTTGCACGTTCATATCTTCGTATTTTTTTTCTTAACAAGCTTACAGTACGTACTTCTCGGTTGTTATTCTTGGGTGAAATAATACCGGTGTTATTTAATATGTTTGTAATTTTTTTGTACATGGTGTTTTGGGGTTCGAAGATGGTCTGATTTTGATGTAACACGTGTGTTTACGATCGCTGTGCGGGTAGTGGAGGTATCAAGTTAAAATACATCATTATATTTGTAAAAATAGAGATAAATTTCAATGAGTATTACTTACTCGGATATAGTCCAACCCTTTGTCAGCTATTTTTTGTATATGGTGTTTGGGTTTGGGGATGGTCTGTATTTTGATGTAACACGTGTGTTTACGATCGCTGTTCGGGTAGTGGAGGTATCAAGTTAAAATACATCATTATATTTGGAAAAATAGGAATAAATTTCAATGAGTATTACTTACTCGGGGATAGTCCAACCCTTTGTCAGCTATATTTGGGCTCCATGCGATGTCTTTATTTCCGATGTTTTTGGATAAGTTTCGGAGCAGTGATTTATCGTACTCACATGTTAAACTTCCCCGGTGTTCTCTTATTATTATTATTATTATTATTATTATTATTATTATTATTATTATTATACGTTTTTGTTCTGCTTATATCTTCTTACTTTGTATTTGTACAAGTTGACTCTAAATTTCACCCAGAGACTTCAAGAGGCCAAATAAGTTAAAATTTCATGTTGGCGTTATGACAAGGGTGCCATATTGTTGGTTTTGCACAGAGAAGTGTTCTTGAGAACGTCTGTGAAGACATAAGAAAATTAGAGGTTTATTTTAAAAGTAATTTGATGACAAAATGTTGCTGTGATTTTAAGATGACAGTAAGCTGTGTTTGTTATTATGTACATTTAAAAGTACTTTTGATAATGCTTGCAGATTAAAGTGCTTCGAGACTTACATAGACAATACTGTTAGTAGGATGCAAGGCGGCCAGTTGGCAGAAACGTTAACACGACGGGCGAAATGTTAAGCGGTATTTCGTCTGTCGTTACATTCTGAGTTCAAATTCCACCGACGCCGACTTTGCCTTTGATCTTTTTGTACTTGGGTTGATCTACTTGACTGGTCCCCTTCTCCAAAATTTCGGGCCTTGTGCCTAGAGTAGAAAAGAATGTTTTCTGTAGGATACAAGCAGTTTTAATGAGCTCTATATTTTTAATTCCGCTTTTGGATTTCCCGATCTCTGTTACCGGTAACAATCAGCCCTTTTGCTATCATTCCTAGGGCATCTATGACAACGGGTATTGTTTTAGTCTTGAGGTTCCACATTTTGCCAATTTCTAATTCAAGGTTTTTATATTTGCTCAGTTTTTAGTAGATCGTGACAGATACATTTATGTTAATTGAGACAGTCATATCGATGACGAGGCCTGCATGATTTTTGTGTGAAATCCTTCAACATAATATCTGGTCTATCTATCTGTCAGTTTGAACTGTGATACTACTTAAAACACAGAGTGGTCTTAGCTGGAATGCGTATGATTATGGTTATAAAGATGATCTGAAACTAAATAACGTTAACAACGCCAGATCTTTAATTTTCTCTCAAAGGCTAGCCTCGTTCGCACTAGTCATTTGAAATTAAAAACGGGTAACAGTAAACTTGTGAATTCAGCTTACTGACATGACATAAACTCTTCGCAACCGCTAGATCTGCTGAAGTAACAGCCATATATATTTGAAATCAGACCTTACCTATTGTTTTGTTTTTTTGTAAAAGAATCCATTTTTTTTCTGTCGATTCGAAAGAGGAAAAGAAGGGTCTGTGACATTTTGGTGGCCTTCTAGCATTGTAGGAGGAAGGAAGGAAAGTATCTTCTCACCGAACAGCTATTTGCTACAACGTACATTATGCCAAAGCACCCAAGGACCAAGACTGACATCCAAGATCTCAGAAACGCTTAATTCTACAAATGCAATACGCAATTTGATCGATTGCCTTAATCATTCTGTCAGTCAATTGCTCTGGGCTATTTCAACTCAAAGCACAACAACAAAAAAACGGGCCAAAATTTGCAACGCATTTTGCTCTACATTCAACCAGTTTTGCCAACTCACCGCCACATTACTAGTAGTTTGTTTCATCAGGTTTCACCCCTGGCTACACAACAACAACTGTATCAACAGCAACGACGATAACAACAATAATAACAACGAAAACTACAACTACAAAGAACACGTGACAGGTTTACTAATAAGCGTAGAAGCGAAATAACGGAGTCGCTAACGTTCAACCGGTAAGAAACAACTGCCGAACCCCACTCAGTCTGATACCTTATTAACTTGTTAAAGACGATGTAGTCCTAGATACGTAATGCATAAGAGAAGGACGGGTGATCATATCTAGAATGACTTTTTCATTG
>NC_142937.1:13791000-13818500 GCF_046866305.1 Octopus bimaculoides
TGCGAAGGTAAACGTTTATTTGACCATTTACTGTCCACATTTTGTTGGAATTTTTAAATAATTTTGTTGCGAAGCACCTAGGCTTCATTTGTGTGTATTTTCAAGGGCAGGAATTGACCCCCAGGGGCAGTTTCGGCCCTAGCAAAATACAAAAATTTCTTTCTTGACATTTGAAAAATGTCGAGAAACATAATTTTGGAACGCTTGTCTTGTTCTTTTGACAAGCATTTCCCGAGGCTTCAGATGCCAGAAGAGAAAAAAGAACAGAATAGCGCGTGCTCATGCAGTGGCAGGAACGCAGTTGCTGTAAACGTCACAAAGACTGTGAGTACAGCTACTAACAGCCCTCTCACCACCACCACCACCACCACCACCACCACCAACACCAACAACAAAAACAAAACTGTAACCAAGGTTACAAAACCATGCGTGAAAACCGTCACAAATGTCTCTGACGTAAGCACCACTGCTGCTGACGCCATCATCACCACCACCAACGACAACGACAACAACAACAACAACAGCAACAACGACAACAACAACAACAACAGCAACAACAAGGAAGTAAAGTTATCGGCCGTCAGCAATGACACCATCACCTGTTCAACAAACTCTGCTGCCACTACCACCACCTTTGAACCAGGCAGTACATACACCAACATAAACAAAAATATCCAGAAGAACATGTCCGCCAGCACAACAAAAACAAATTTCGCAAATGCTCTAAAGGAAAAAAGAACAATAGTGACATTCACACAAAAACAAATAAAAGACACAAAATCCCTTCTTACGAAAGAAGGAGATGATGTCAGAATAAACATCCCAAAAGATATTATAGAAATGAAAAACAAAAAGTGCATCATTTATAAACTGGTAAACACAAAAACCAGACGTGTAGAAAATGTTAGCACAGATAAAATTGAAGTTTGTCTTAGAAAAATTTGGCCTTATCAGAATCATGTCACCTGGGGAAGGAAATTTGGAACGGTGCAAGTAAGGTTTCTGGATGAAAATTTAGCTAAACAATTTTCGACACTCTCTCTCCGCACAGATGACTTGGTAATGATACCGAGTTATCTAGGACAGAGAGTGACCAAAGTTATGATAAAAAATGTGCCATCGGAGGTGGACACCCAATGGCTGATATCGGCCGTGTGCCTGGAAATGGAGGAGGCAAATATTTTGGAGATTACGGTCGGAGAGGAAAAGAACTGGGGAGGGAAAAATCTGGAAATCCTTCTCCACATCACGGAGGAGGCTTCACAGAAAATTCCTCCAAACATTAGATTGGCAGAGGACCACAAGCTGTATGTGGTGGTAGAGGGCAGGCGACCTCGCTGTTACTTATGCAACAGCGAAGCACATCTGAAAAAGGACTGCCCTCTGGCCGCTAAACAAAAACAACAACAACAACAACAACAACAACAACAACAACAGCAACAGAAGCAACTACCAAATACCCCCAACAGAAAAACCTTACTACCAACACCACCAGCAACGCAAAAAACAACAACAGAAATATCAGCAATAACCACAACAGAAAAGACAACAGAAACTGCAAAAACAGAAGAAAAAAAAGAAAATTCCAAGACTGCCTCTCCCTCCCCCATATCACATACACCACACATAAATAACAAGGAGCCAACATCAATAAAAACAGCAACACAAACATTCACAGAAACACACACAGACGCACAAAATTTGCCGTTACCTCTTTCTGACTCCTCAGATCTCCCATCATCCGATGAAGAGAGTGGGGAGGAGTGGAAAATAGCTACGAAAGGAAAGAGGAAGCGCAGTAAGAAGAAAACAAAACAAAATGCAAACACAAACAAAGCAGGGAGATTCACATCTCCCGAAAATACTACTAACACCAATAGTAATATAAAAAAAACAATGCTAACAGCAATAGACAGTACAAACACAGAGTTGATGAATTACATCAACTCTAAAACAAACATCACAAATAACGATATCAAAACCAACAACCACCCACGTACAACACCGCCAAAACACATTAAAATTATTCATGTAACACCAGCATTACACAACACAATAAAATCCCTCTACCCCAACTCGGTAGGGGGATTCCAGAAATATTTGTGCAAGAAATTGTACAATAGCCTCCTTGGTGAAAAATCCAAGGAGGAAACAAAACTTTCTAACGGCAAGTAACACTCTGTTCTTTTGTTTTGTGCTTTAAAGCACACGTATAAATAGAATCATGGTGAAGATTGGTTGTGTGAATGTGCGTGGCTTAGGGTCCCCTTGGAAACAAGGGTACCTCTTAAATGACATCAAGTCACACAATTTGGATATCATAGCCATTAGTGAGACCAGACTCCATGAACCGCGGGCCCTAAAGTCCATGTTTGGCGGACAGTTTAACATTTATTTTTCTCCCTGTCTGCCGAGGATGGGCGGTAGTGGCACGGCGGTTCTTTTTCGCAAGAGTCTGGATCTCCAAGTAAAGACGATATTTACGGACCCGGAGGGTAGACTGGTTGTCCTAGATGTGGACGGCAGCGATGGAGGCGCTTTTCGGTTGCTGGCAGTTTATGTGCCTCCTTTAACAGGTCGGTCAGACTTCTTTCGACGTCTAGAAGTATTCCTGGGTACGCCTCGTCCCTTACTTTTAGTGGGGGATTGGAATGCTACCTTGGACACGCATCTAGACTACGTGGGGAGTGACAAAACTAGAAGGGGATGCAAAGGCCTCATAGACCTGCTCAGACGCTTCCAGTTGTCTGACAGGTACCGACTCGACCACCCAAATGTGCCAACGTGGACTTGGAGCAACCGCATTGGGTCGTCGAGATCGTATCTAGATAGGATAGTGTGTAGGACAAGAGATAGAGATAGTTTAGGATGTCCACAGTTCCACATAGTCAGCTACACGGATCACAAACTTGTGACGTGTACGCTAGACTTAGATAAGGCACATAGGCAGGGTTCCGGTTACTGGAAACTAAACGCGTCTTTCCCGTCGAGACAGGTTTTCAGAGACCGGATTAGCACGTTAGTAAAGAGGGCTTTGACGGGAGCCATCGTCAACAACAAATGGTGGTTTGCCCTCAAGAGAGCAGTGAGGGCGGAAGCAATAAGGTATAGCAGGGCACTAGCTGTAGAGAGGAACAGAGAAGAGGGGGAGCTAGTGATAAAGTTAGAAGAGGCATTGCGAAGTGGCATCGCATCCGACGTTTTAGCGGCGAGGTTGGCCCTCGACCAACACTTCAATGCTAAACACGAAGGGTGTGCTGTCAGGGCAAGGATGCGTGCTCTGAGGTATGAAGGTGTTGGAGCCGCACGAGAGGCCCGGGTGGCGGAGGCGCAGCGGGGTAACAGAGCCACCATCCGGTCTCTGGTAGACGAACAGGGGCGCGAATTGCTCGAGCCCAGCAAGATGTGCGAGGCGTTTCAGCGGCATTTTGCCCGACTGTTCGGGAGGAGTGGCGAGCGAGAAGGCAGGGTGGACTTTAGTGCCTACCTGCACAGCTTGCCACGACTCTCGGCAAGAGAGGCGGAGTGCTGCGAAGGGGTCATCACGGCGGAGGAGGTGAGGGACGCGATGGCGGGTTGCTCGACGGACAAATCTCCGGGTTTGGATGGTCTGCCCTACGAGCTTTACAACTGTATGCCAGACTTGTTTGGAGAAGTCTTGGCGGTCGTGTACTGCAACTGGCAGCAGAACGGGAGCATTCCCGGTTTTGTGAGCCGAGGAGCGGTAACGCTGCTGAAGAAAGATCCAAACAAGGGGGACGCCATAGATAACTTTAGGCCCATCACTCTGCTCAATGCAGACATGAAAATTTTGGCCAAGGTGTTAGCCAAGCGGTTGGCGCTTGTCATCGAGAAACTGGTCGGCACGGAGCAGACGTGCGCCGTGCCGGGCCGGAGCATCCATGACAACCTCCATCTGATGCGCTACATCATAGAGAGGGTAGTTAAGGAACCTGGCATGGGTGGGGCCCTGATCAATTTGGATCAATCGAAAGCTTTCGATAGGGTAGACCATCGATACTTGGAGGCCGTCCTCGAAGCGGCCGGCTTCGGTCCCGTTTTCCGCGGCTGGATGGCTGCCTTGTACACTGTACACAGGCATCCGTTCGGTTGTT
This sequence comes from Octopus bimaculoides, assembly GCF_046866305.1. NCBI lineage: Eukaryota > Metazoa > Mollusca > Cephalopoda > Octopoda > Octopodidae > Octopus > Octopus bimaculoides. The sequence goes on from NC_142937.1 coordinate 13,795,116, forward strand.
CGCGTCAATGGACGTCTATCGGGACCCTTCGACATTGCACGTTCGGTTCGTCAGGGATGCCCCCTGTCGCCGCTCCTGTACGTATTGACTCTCGAGCCACTACTGCGGAAGCTGGCGACGCTGAGGGGCATCCCGCGAGAACTGGGGTGCGGGACGAGCGTGTCGGCATACGCGGACGACGTCACCGTCATAGCGTCTAGCCACGAGCACATCGAGCTTGTCGGCGAGACGCTGAAAGACTACGAAGCGGTGACGGGAGCGAAAATCAACCGGGATAAGTCGGTGGGTTTGCTGCTCGGCACCTGGAGAAGCAAGCCCATACCGTCCGGCAGCGCCTCAGTAGTGGGACGCTGGACGGACGGTCCGGTCAAGTTGCTCGGAGTCTGGTTCGGTCCGGACCTGCAAACGGAGAAGAACTGGGACGAGATAACGAGTAGGGTGGCCACTCTCTGCCGGCAATGGTCCGAGAGGAAGCTGTCCCTAAAAGGTCGGTCGGAGGTGGCGAACGCGTACATCGCGTCCGTCATCGAATACCGCCTGACCGTCGTGCCTTGTCCCGATCGCGCCATCACCGAAATGGAGCGCATCCTCTTCCGCTTTTTGTGGAAAGGAAGCGTTCCGATGGTGAGGCGATCCGTTTGTTGCCAACACCCGCTGAAAGGAGGGCTGGGCATGCCGTGGTTGATGATGCGCAGACATGCGCTGAGACTGCGACATCTCCGGCTCTACGTAGACGACGGTGAGCAGGTGTGGTCGCCGTTTGTGCGACGCGCTTTCCCGCAGCTCGTCTCCATGACCGAGCTGCAGTCGTGGATCAAAAAGAGGCCGAGGAATGGCGAATGGCACCGTGAGTGTCGCGTTGCTCTGCAACAACTTTGCCGTCCCGGGTCGACCTTGAGCGGCTGCATCACAACGAAGTCATTCTATAGGGGATTAGTGGAGGGCAGGTACGACGACGATCTCGGGGCGAACCTGGGCGTCGACGAGGAATACCTGACCCGCCTGTTCAGGACGACTTTCGGGCCGGGACCTATGGACAACTTCCAGAGATCCCTGGCCTGGCAGTGTTACCGAGAGGCGCTACCCGTTCGGGATAAGCTCTATAGACACGGCTCGCGAAATGCGGGGCCGACCTGCCCGAGATGCGGTCAGAGCGATGAAACCGTTCTGCACGCACTCGTGCAGTGTCCAACCATTTCGGAGCAGTGGGCTTATGTCGAACGACTGCTGTCGCGTGTGGGACGAGTCGGTTTATCAACCGAGTCTATCGTCAATATCGTCACGCCTCCTTCCTTTAAACGGGAAGGAAGAGCTGTATTTATCGTACTTGTGGCTATGGCCAAAGAATGCATCTGGTGGACGCGTCTGAAAGGATTAGAGACAAATACTTTCCTCTCTGGTCAATCTCTCATCAACTTTTTCAAGTATCACTTGAAAAGGAAGGTGAGAGTAGAGAGGCAAGTGTTGTCTAGCAAATGTTTCGAAAAAAGATGGATACATGTAGCAAGAATGGCACGTATAAATGACGAAGCCACCTTGACCATGATTCTATAAAACGTTTTAAAATTTTGTAAACAGAGAAATTTTATTTAACAAACTGTGACGCTAAAGACCGAGGTTACCGTGGTCTTTTCGTAGGTTTTTCTTTCCACGGATAACCTCCCCATTTATTGGGAATTTTTTGTATTTTTCGTATTTTTTGTAAATACCCCAAACGTTTTGCGATGTTTTTTTTTGTTTTTGTTTTTTTCATCGTTGTCCCCACTTTTGTTTTTTTTTCTGCTTTGTTTTCGACCCCCTCGAAAAGAAAAACTCTACATTTGTATTTTGTCCCCTCTGTGTTGAGCCCTGTGTGGCTAATAAAGAAACCTATCTCTTCTCACGGACGTGCTGTCACATCGGCTGCGAAGGTAAACGTTTATTTGACCATTTACTGTCCACATTTTGTTGGAATTTTTAAATAATTTTGTTGCGAAGCACCTAGGCTTCATTTGTGTGTATTTTCAAGGGCAGGAATTGACCCCCAGGGGCAGTTTCGGCCCTAGCAAAATACAAAAATTTCCTTCTTGACATTTGAAAAATGTCGAGAAACATAATTTTGGAACGCTTGTCTTGTTCTTTTGACAAGCATTTCCCGAGGCTTCAGATGCCAGAAGAGAAAAAAGAACAGAATAGCGCGTGCTCATGCAGTGACAGGAACGCAGTTGCTGTAAACGTCACAAAGACTGTGAGTACAGCTACTGACAGCCCTCTCACCACCACCACCACCACCACCACCACCAACACCAACAACAAAAACAAAACTGTAACCAAGGTTACAAAACCATGCGTAAAAACCGTCACAAATGTCTCTGACGTAAGCACCATTGCTGCTGACGCCATCATCACCACCACCAACGACAACGACAACAACAACAACAACAACAACAACGACAACAACAACAACAACAGCAACAACAAGGAAGTAAAGTTATCGGCCGTCAGCAATGACACCATCACCTGTTCAACAAACTCTGCTGCCACTACCACCACCTTTGAACCAGGCAGTACATACACCGACATAAACAAAAATATCCAGAAGAACATGTCCGCCAGCACAACAAAAACAAATTTCGCAAATGCTCTAAAGGAAAAAAGAACAATAGTGACATTCACACAAAAACAAATAAAAGACACAAAATCCCTTCTTACGAAAGAAGGAGATGATGTCAGAATAAACATACCAAAAGATATTATAGAAATGAAAAACAAAAAGTGCATCATTTATAAACTGGTAAACACAAAAACCAGACGTGTAGAAAATGTTAGCACAGATAAAATTGAAGTTTGTCTTAGAAAAATTTGGCCTTATCAGAATCATGTCACCTGGGGAAGGAAATTTGGAACGGTGCAAGGTTTCTGGATGAAAATTTAGCTAAACAATTTTCGACACTCTCTCTCCGCACAGATGACTTGGTAATGATACCGAGTTATCTAGGACAGAGAGTGACCAAAGTTATGATAAAAAATGTGCCATCGGAGGTGGACACCCAATGGCTGATATCGGCCGTGTGCCTGGAAATGGAGGAGACAAATATTTTGGAGATTACGGTCGGAGAGGAAAAGAACTGGGGAGGGAAAAATCTGGAAATCCTTCTCCACATCACGGAGGAGTCTTCACAGAAAATTCCTCCAAACATTAGATTGGCAGAGGACCACAAGCTGTATGTGGTGGTAGAGGGCAGGCGACCTCGCTGTTACCTATGCAACAGCGAAGCACATCTGAAAAAGGACTGCCCTCTGGCCGCTAAACAAAAACAACAACAACAACAACAACAACAGAAGCAACCACCAAATACCCCCAACAGAAAAACCTTACTACCAACACCACCAGCAACGCAAAAAACAACAACAGAAATATCAGCAATAACCACAACAGAAAAGACAACAGAAACTGCAAAAACAGAGGAAAAAAAAGAAAATTCCAAGACTGCCTCTCCCTCCCCCATATCACATACACCACACATAAATAACAAGCAGCCAACATCAATAAAAACAGCAACACAAACATTCACAGAAACACACACAGACGCACAAAATTTGCCGTTACCTCTTTCTGACTCCTCAGATCTCCCATCATCCGATGAAGAGAGTGGGGAGGAGTGGAAAATAGCTACGAAAGGAAAGAGGAAGCGCAGTAAGAAGAAAACAAAACAAAATGCAAACACAAACAAAGCAGGGAGATTCACATCTCCCGAAAATACTACTAACACCAATAGTAATATAAAAAAAACAATGCTAACAGCAATAGACAGTACAAACACAGAGTTGATGAATTACATCAACTCTAAAACAAACATCACAAATAACGATATCAAAACCAACAACCACCCACGTACAACACCGCCAAAACACATTAAAATTATTCATGTAACACCAGCATTACACAACACAATAAAATCCCTCTACCCCAACTCGGTAGGGGGATTCCAGAAATATTTGTGCAAGAAATTGTACAATAGCCTCCTTGGTGAAAAATCCAAGGAGGAAACAAAACTTTCTAACGGTAAGTAACACTCTGTTCTTTTGTTTTGTGCTTTAAAGCACACGTATAAATAGAATCATGGTGAAGATTGGTTGTGTGAATGTGCGTGGCTTAGGGTCCCCTTGGAAACAAGGGTACCTCTTAAATGACATCAAGTCACACAATTTGGATATCATAGCCATTAGTGAGACCAGACTCCATGAACCGCGGGCCCTAAAGTCCATATTTGGCGGACAGTTTAACATTTATTTTTCTCCCTGTCTGCCGAGGATGGGCGGTAGTGGCACGGCGGTTCTTTTTCGCAAGAGTCTGGATCTCCAAGTAAAGACGATATTTACGGACCCGGAGGGTAGACTGGTTGTCCTAGATGTGGACGGCAGCGATGGAGGCGCTTTTCGGTTGCTGGCAGTTTATGTGCCTCCTTTAACAGGTCGGTCAGACTTCTTTCGACGTCTAGAAGTATTCCTGGGAACGTATCGTCCCTTACTTTTAGTGGGGGATTGGAATGCTACCTTGGACACGCATCTAGACTACGTGGGGAGTGACAAAACTAGAAGGGGATGCAAAGGCCTCATAGACCTGCTCAGACGCTTCCAGTTGTCTGACAGGTACCGACTCGACCACCCAAATGTGCCAACGTGGACTTGGAGCAACCGCATTGGGTCGTCGAGATCGTATCTAGATAGGATAGTGTGTAGGACAAGAGATAGAGATAGTTTAGGATGTCCACAGTTCCACATAGTCAGCTACACGGATCACAAACTTGTGACGTGTACGCTAGACTTAGATAAGGCACATAGGCAGGGTCCCGGTTACTGGAAACTAAACGCGTCTTTCCCGTCGAGACAGGTTTTCAGAGACCGGATTAGCACGTTAGTAAAGAGGGCTTTGACGGGAGCCATCGTCAACAACAAATGGTGGTTTGCCCTCAAGAGAGCAGTAAGGGCGGAAGCAATAAGGTATAGCAGGGCACTAGCTGTAGAGAGGAACAGAGTAGAGGGGGAGCTAGTGATAAAGTTAGAAGAGGCATTGCGAAGTGGCATCGCATCCGACGTTTTAGCGGCGAGGTTGGCCCTCGACCAACACTTCAATGCTAAACACGAAGGGTGTGCTGTCAGGGCAAGGATGCGTGCTCTGAGGTATGAAGGTGTTGGAGCCGCACGAGAGGCCCGGGTGGCGGAGGCGCAGCGGGGTAACAGAGCCACCATCCGGTCTCTGGTAGACGAACAGGGGCGCGAATTGCTCGAGCCCAGCAAGATGTGCGAGGCGTTTCAGCGGCATTTTGCCCGACTGTTCGGGAGGAGTGGCGAGCGAGAAGGCAGGGTGGACTTTAGTGCCTACCTGCACAGCTTGCCACGACTCTCGGCAAGAGAGGCGGAGTGCTGCGAAGGGGGCATCACGGCGGAGGAGGTGAGGGACGCGATGGCGGGTTGCTCGACGGACAAATCTCCGGGTTTGGATGGTCTGCCCTACGAGCTTTACAACTGTATGCCAGACTTGTTTGGAGAAGTCTTGGCGGCCGTGTACTGCAACTGGCAGCAGAACGGGAGCATTCCCGAGGAGCGGTAATGCTGCTGAAGAAAGATCCAAACAAGGGGGACGCCATAGATAACTTTAGGCCCATCACTCTGCTCAATGCAGACATGAAAATTTTGGCCAAGGTGTTAGCCAAGCGGTTGGCGCTTGTCATCGAGAAACTGGTCGGCACGGAGCAGACGTGCGCCGTGCCGGGCCGGAGCATCCATGACAACCTCCATCTGATGCGCTATATCATAGAGAGGGTAGTTAAGGAACCTGGCATGGGTGGGGCCCTGATCAATTTGGATCAATCGAAAGCTTTCGATCGGGTAGACCATCGATACTTGGAGGCCGTCCTCGAAGCGGCCGGCTTCGGTCCCGTTTTCCGCGGCTGGATGGCTGCCTTGTACACAGGCATCCGTTCGGTTGTTCGCGTCAATGGACGTCTATCGGGACCCTTCGACATTGCACGTTCGGTTCGTCAGGGATGCCCCCTGTCGCCGCTCCTGTACGTATTGACTCTCGAGCCACTACTGCGGAAGCTGGCGACGCTGAGGGGCATCCCGCGAGAACTGGGGTGCGGGATGAGCGTGTCGGCATACGCGGATGACGTCACCGTCATAGCGTCTAGCCACGAGCACATTGAGCTTGTCGGCGAGACGCTGAAAGACTACGAAGCGGTGACGGGAGCGAAAATCAACCGGGATAAGTCGGTGGGTTTGCTGCTCGGCACCTGGAGAAGCAAGCCCATACCGTCCGGCAGCGCCTCAGTAGTGGGACGCTGGACGGACGGTCCGGTCAAGTTGCTCGGAGTCTGGTTCGGTCCGGACCTGCAAACGGAGAAGAACTGGGACGAGATAACGAGTAGGGTGGCCATTCTCTGCCGGCAATGGTCCGAGAGGAAACTGTCCCTAAAAGGTCGGGCGGAGGTGGCGAACGCGTACATCGCGTCCGTCATCGAATACCGCCTGACCGTCGTGCCTTGTCCCGATCGCGCCATCACCGAAATGGAGCGCATCCTCTTCCGCTTTTTGTGGAAAGGAAGCGTTCCGATGGTGAGGCGATCCGTTTGTTGCCAACACCCGCTGAAAGGAGGGCTGGGCATGCCGTGGTTGATGATGCGCAGACATGCGCTGAGACTGCGACATCTCCGGCTCTACGTAGACGACGATGAGCAGGTGTGGTCGCCGTTTGTGCGACGCGCTTTCCCGCAGCTCGTCTCCATGACCGAGCTGCAGTCGTGGATCAAAAAGAGGCCGAGGAATGGCGAATGGCACCGTGAGTGTCGCGTTGCTCTGCAACAACTTTGCCGTCCCGGGTCGACCTTGAGCGGCTGCATCACAACGAAGTCATTCTATAGGGGATTAGTGGAGGGCAGGTATGACGACGATCTCGGGGCGAACCTGGGCGTCGACGAGGAATACCTGACCCGCCTGTTCAGGACGACTTTCGGGCCGGGACCTATGGACAACTTCCAGAGATCCCTGGCCTGGCAGTGTTACCGAGAGGCGCTACCCGTTCGGGATAAGCTCTATAGACACGGCTCGCGAAATGCGGGGCCGACCTGCCCGAGATGCGGTCAGAGCGATGAAACCGTTCTGCACGCACTCGTGCAGTGTCCAACCATTTCGGAGCTGTGGGCTTATGTCGAACGACTGCTGTCGCGTGTGGGACGAGTCGGTTTGACAACCGAGTCTATCGTCAATATCGTCACGCCTCCTTCCTTTAAACGGGAAGGAAGAGCTGTATTTATCGTACTTGTGGCTATGGCCAAAGAATGCATCTGGTGGACGCGTCTGAAAGGATTAGAGACAAATACTTTCCTCTCTGGTCAATCTCTCATCAACTTTTTCAAGTATCACTTGAAAAGGAAGGTGAGAGTAGAGAGGCAAGTGTTGTCTAGCAAATGTTTCGAAAAAAGATGGATACATGTAGCAAGAATGGCACGTATAAATGACGAAGCCACCTTGACCATGATTCTATAAAACGTTTTAAAATTTTGTAAACAGAGAAATTTTATTTAACAAACTGTGACGCTAAAGACCGAGGTTACCGTGGTCTTTTCGTAGGTTTTTCTTTCCACGGATAACCTCCCCATTTATTGGGAATTTTTTGTATTATTTCGTATTTTTTGTAAATACCCCAAACGTTTTGCGATGGTTTTTTTTTTTTTTTTTTTTCATCGTTGTCCCCACTTTTGTTTTTTTTTCTGCTTTGTTTTCGACCCCCTCGAAAAGAAAAACTCTACATTTGTATTTTGTCCCCTCTGTGTTGAGCCCTGTGTGGCTAATAAAGAAACCTATCTATCAATTTATCTATTTATCTATCTTTCTGCCTATCTGTCTATCTATCAAACTATCTATCTATATATGTGTATGTGTATGTGTGTGTATGTGTATGTGTGTGTATGTGTGTCTGTGTGTGTATATGTTTGCCTATCTATCTATCTATCTATCTATCAATCTGCTCGTTTGTTGTTCTGTCTGTCTGTCTATCTGTGTACTTATCCTATCCATCCGTCTCTCAATCAATCAATCTACATACACATAGTCGGTGTCTATAAATCTGTCTATATATGTGTATGTGTGTATGTTTCGTGCGCGGTTGTATGTGTGTGACTGTCTTTATACTTATCTATCTATCTATCTATCTATCTATCTATCTATCTATCTATCTATCTATTGACCAACAAGATACTCGGGTTTCAGTTGTACAAGATCCCTTTGATTGTGTCGAGAACGAGGAAAACGTTTTGAAAACTTTGCATAGGCTCTGATCATGTATCGCCAAGCTTTTGACAAAATGTGATGCAGATTCTCTGCTCAACTTTGTCATGTCCAATGTGACGATCACACGCTACACAAGAAATGTTGTAAACCACGGAAGTGAGTTAGGGCGTTAAAACTTAATGTACATGCACAGCAGAGTTCAAGGTCAATCTGTTCCAAGCGGATTTACTCTTCGTGCTTAGCTTCGTTACTATGGCAACAATCTGGATACCTACTGATCAAACCACGTACGTATATATATATATATATATATATATATATATATATATATATATATATATATATATATATATATATATATACGCGTGCTTATTCGTGAAAAAACAATAAATCACTAACTATAACTGTAACTACTTGTCGACAGAATTAAGATGTTGATTTATATAAACGTAACCGGGAAAGAAGACAGGGGCTGTTTAATATTTATTTAAAAATTCCTATTTTGAGAGTCTGTCGACAAATGCCTGTACCTTTGTACCGCGTTACACCACTTAGAACGAGCATTTTATTTTATTTTATTTTATTTTAACGTTCAGTCTTAACGTTGAAAATTATTCTAAACTTATTTTTTAGTCTATTTTTTCATCGATATATTTATCTTCTCTTTGCCTGCCTATAGAGATCGCTACACGCAAGAGAAAAAACAAACATTTTAAAATTTACTTTATACGCCTGCAAGCACACAAACTCACACATTTGTATAGCTTTTAGCACATATGCGAGAACTATATTCCTTTAAATATGTACAAGATGCACATACAGACGTACACACGATTTTATTTGTATACATGCAAAGAAGAGAACACGCATGTTCGCCTAGACAAACACATGCAACATATATGCACATTTAAACACAAACACTTACACACACGCACGCACACATATACACACACATAGGCACAAACACTTGTCATTCATTTACGAAAAACAACCGTTCGGTCGTTAATCTAACTGCATGTCACCAGAAGGAAAAAGTTGATTAAATTTTTCTATTCTGTAGTATTTTGAGCCTTGTTAAATTAATGCTAGCGACAAAGGTTTTCTTAATCAATTCACAACATTAGGGTTTTTCTTCTATGTATCTTGGTTTGTGGATATGTTTCAAATTTAGAATGAAATTTGTTGTCCATATTTCATAGTAAAACTATTTTACTCCCTTATTCATTTTTTACGCTTTATTCTTTTCTTTTGTCTTTTGTTATATTTTTCCGTTTTATTAAAATATTTTTATAAACACAATATTACCCTTTTATTTCAGAATTATAGATCTTTTTCCCTCAGTTTTGTATTTCTCGCTGCATGTAGACTTGATACCCCAACGATAATATTTTCCTACAAGTCTCAAAGCGATATTCAGGGTTATTTGTCTAAAATAATCTTTCTGTCATAACCAGTTCACAGAATAAAAGTTTTCTACCAAATTTTGGCACAAGGCCAGCGATTTCAGGAAAGGAGTTAAGTCGAACACATCGACCCCAGTACACAATTGGTAGTTATTTTATCGTATCTAAAAGGATGAAAGGCAAAGTCGACCACGGATCAATTTGAACTGAGAGCTTAAAGGACGAAATGCTGCAATGTATTGCGCCCGGCGAGCAAACAATTCTGCCTTCCTTTCACCATAATATTACCTCTCTACATGATAGACCCAGTGAACTCAGGGCACCCGTCGTGTACATCAGAGGTGCGCAATGTCCATCAACAATTCCGAAAGATGATAAAAAAAGACGCTGAGAAGAAACTTGCTTTTCCAACACACGACTATTAAGCTCGGATGCTCACGTGATGAAAGCTAACAAAAATATAAATAGGTCAAAGTGATAAATCAAAATTTATGTTGTATATATTATGATGCCAATCCTATTCGTTGAAAATTTTGGAAATGAAGTTAAGAAAGTATGTTACTACCAAAATCTTAGTAGAAAATCGTTTGTCTTTGCGTTGTCAGTATATTTAATTATTTATTTGTTACAAATGATAGAAAGATGAATTGTAAGTAAAATATATTTGTAGAATTACCATGATTTTTTTTTTCCATACGGAGACAGTTAATTCAGAGGACTGTTAAGCGAAAAGCGTACGATATCCTGGCATGACATTATAAATCTAATATTCACTCAATGTTCAAATTTTGCCGAGGTTGACTTTGCCTTTCGTCATTTCGGGTTCGATTAATGAAGTACCAGTTGCGTACTGGGGTCGATTCTAATCGACTGGTACTCTCCCCCAAAACTTCGGCCCTTGTGCCTACAGTACAAAAAATAGTCACTCAATGTTATTTTTTACACCCTTAATCACATTTCGAGTAAATTACACACACACGCACACGTGTATATATATGTGTGTGTGTGATTTGAAATAAGATGTCACTACTTTTAATATCATCAGTGGATAAAGTTTAAAATTGATGGTATCAACAGGAGTAAAATAGGTGGATCGCAGGCAAAACAGCATGATATAGCTATGAATTATATTTTTGAACGAAGCGTTATGATGTTTAAAAAGCATACACCTGCTAGAAATAAGAGCTAAAGTCATAAATTAATCCACGCTACAGCGCCAAGGTTACAGAGATAAAGAGTAGGCGAGGAAAACAGAAAGAATAAATGCATACATACATATATATATATATATATATATATATATATATATATATATATATATATATATATATAGTGGGGGGATCACAAAAAAAGCAACAGACGAAGACAGGTGGTGTAGAAAACAAATAGATGTATTTCTTTCTTCTTTAGGAATTGTTGCTGGACATTGCACACCTAAAGTCTTTAACGTTTCGAGCATACGCTCTTCCACAGAAACGAACAAAGAAAGAAACAAAGAGATAGACAAGGACGGAAAAAGAATGTGATCAGTGATCTATCATATGCATATAAATATATGTTAATACATATTTATTTATATGCGCATATATATATATCGAATTTGAAGTCTCTGTCTCTTTTGAATATGAAAATTTAAAAGTTTAAAAACCTTATGATATAAATATAAACTGTGAGAACGACCCTTAAGGAATCTAATTAATGATCTCCTAAGGTAAGTTCTTATGCTATATTGGTAACGGTTGCTACATCCTCTGGGAAAATTATTATATTTATATATATATATATATATATATATATATATATATATATATAGGTATATGTTTATAAGTATATACAGACATACATAGCGCACATATACTGATACAGGTACATTATATATATATACACATAACATAAATACATATGTTTATACGTGTGTGTGTGTACATGTGTGTGTTTGTGTGTGTACATGTGTGTGTGTGTGTGTGTGTGTGTGTGTGTGTGTGCGTAAATCTAATTCTTACAATTATTCCTTTTATTTGTCTAATTTAATTTCGGTGTTTTGTTTTGTAGAGGAAAGAAACGATAGAATGAAAAAAGTCAAAATACAAAATATAATTGCTTCTGTATCATTTGTTTTCATCATTTTATGCATTATCTCGATTCAATGACATGTATAAAGCGAGAAATAAAAGCACCACATAAATTGTGAATTATTTAACTGGGATGATTTTCGAAGTAAAATTGTAACAGGCAACTTCAGAAATTATTCATGCGCAAAAAATAAAAAGGCCTGGAATGAGACTTATATAAATACACACAAACAAACACTAACACACACACACATACACACTTACTCGCACGCACACACATACACACACATGGGTATGTGTGTCTGTGTGTCTGTGTGTGTGTTTTGCGCAGAAATACGGACGTGCATAGATATATACATAGTAACATAGAGATACACATACATGTGCATATGTATGTATTTACATGTAATTGTATGCATGCATATATATGTATGTGTGTATATATATACATATACATATATTGGAATAAAAATTAGTTTTGTCAACTCTATTTCTCCTCATTTCTTGAAAGAAGAGCAAGTTTCAAGTTTTAAACTTGAAAGAGCACGAGCATTTCGGCCTCAAAATTTCGGATAAATTCTTTTCTAGAAACTCAAAATAGAGAAATTTTGTCACTTACTGTAAGAACACTTTGAATGCAGTTGTCACCTACGCTTGACTTTTGATGCTTTGAAAATGACATTCAGGATATGCATATCAAAGATAGACTGGCGTACCACATACATATTCACAGATATTTAAGATAATGTACCTGGGTAAGAATGAGTTGCAGGTGTGTCAGTGGGGTAAGAAGCTTGCTTCCCAACCACATTGTTCCGGGTTCAATCTCATTGCGTGGCACCTTGTGCAAGTGTCTTCTACTATAGCCTAGGGTCAACCAAAGTCATGCGAGTGGATTTGATAGAGGGAAACTGAAAGAAGCCCGTCGTATATATATATTACATGTGACCTCGAGTATATCGTTGGCGATTTTCTTTCTCCGTCTTCCCTTATTTGCACTTTTTCTATATTTCTAATAAAGAGCTCCGCTCGAAACGTGAAACCCTCTTTCTTTTCTTTCCTTTCCTGAGCGTCCAGTAATACCGTACTTACTCAACGTCCTCGTGTTGTTGTTTTTTCTTGCTTGTTCATGTTTGGATTGACTATATATATATATGTGTGTGTGTGTGTGTGTGTGCGTGTGTGTGTGTGTGTGTGTGTGTGTGTTTATGTGTGTGTGTGTTTGTGTGTTTGTGTGCCTGTGGTTGTCCCCCCACCATCGCTTGACAACAGATGCTGGTGTGTTTACGTCCTCGTAACTTAGTGGTTCGGCAAAGAGACTGCTAGGCTTACAAAGAATAAATCCGGGGGTCGATGTGTTTGCGGTTCTCCAGCATGGTCGCAGTCAAGTAAAAAATATATAATTGTAACGAATAGGGAGTGGAATAATTACTTTTATTTATAGCATAAATGCTAGTAATTTTTAGGAAATATTTTATGTCATTTCACCGGATAAGACGCAATATTGACTTGAAAACATTTAATATACTTCGTAGCATATTATGGATGCAAAACGAAATTCCGTGTCCTTGCTAGCAATTAATATGTACGAGCCAGTTGCCAGGAATGTGTTTAATATGTAAATTGGTATATCAACTTATGTTTCACCGCTAAACTTAGTAGTGAGTATTTAAGCAATGTGATCATGGATATTTGATGGGTTGGACGCGGTGGTGATGAAAAAGCAATAATACCTATTTTCTCTACCATCGATTGCATTGTATACATAAGTACATTCGTTTACGAAACGTCGTGATTTTCGTTACTGGATCTGAATTCACACAGAGATAAACTGTATGCATGTGAATATATGTATGTGTGTGTGTGTTTGTGTAGTATGAATGTAAGTACAACTGTGTGTATCATAATCACACGTCCCGGAATTTGCGGGGGAGGGCTCAGTCGATTAGATCGACTCAGTACGTAACTGATACTTAGTTTATTGACCCCGAAAGGATGAAGGGCAAAGTCGGCCTCGGCGGAATTTGTACTCAGAACGTAAAGACACGAAATACTGCTAAGCATTTCGCTCGGCTTGCTAAAGTTTCTTCCAGATCGACGCCTTCTGTGTGCATCATAATACAAAAGATTTACAAGCTTCGCTTCTATAAATTCTGCGTGAAACGGGCGCCAAGAAATTTTCCTTATTAAAGCCACAGAGACATGCATACACACAAAGAATGACATAAACCCCTACACACAGAAACTCACAAAAAACAACACACAATAAAAAAAGTATGTAGAAATGTGACTGCGAATTTAGTTAGTTAAAAAAAATCGCAAAAGATGTCTTCGGACTATGAAAATTTATGATTTATGGATGAAATTTATATTAATAGATCGATATCTCCAACTTTATATTCAGGAATATCAAGTCATGCTTGTTCGTATGTAAATATAGATAGGTAGATATACAAATGTATATCTATCTATGTATATGTGTGTAATAATAATAACAATTATTTTTTTTTTAAAGTTTTGTTGTTGTTCTTTTAATTATTATTATTATAATAATTATTATTATTTATTTTTATTATTATTATTATTATTATTATTATTATTATTATTATTATTATTATTATTATTATTGCATCCTTTCCGGATCGATAAAACAAGTTTCAGATGAGCACTGGGGTCGATGTAATCGATTTATCCTTTCACTTGAAACTGCTGGTCTTGTGCTAAAATTTGAAAATTATTATTATTATTATTGAGTGAGAGAGCAGGGTATTCCTTCAAAGTGACACTGGGGAAAAATATACGAAGCCCATTATACCCATCGTGACTACCCGTTTGATAAGGGTACACCAGGCACATGCATCGCAACCATATGTGTGCGACGTGGTGATCTCATATCACGATAAACAGCGCATGACCTTGAATAATGTTTGTTGAAGGATGTTGAGCGAAACACCAATGTTTCCAAAGGTGAATTATTCAAACCCCAAAGAATTCCTCTCAAAACATGTCTATGATGCTCCCCCACTACTTCTGCTCATGATCAGAGATGCACATATCATCAGCCACCAAGGGACATGCTCAACTGGTTAAGGTCAAACAACTGACAAGCAAATCTGTGGTATTAAGCAGAATATTTGCTGTAGACCATCTTTTCTATTATTAATATTATTATTATCATTACTATTATTATTATTATTATTATTATTATTATCATTATTATTATTATTATTATTATTATTATTAATAATAATAATAATAATAATAATAATAATAATAATAATGAAATCCAAACTAAAACTAGAACAGCAACGGACCATGATAAAACGATGGCAAGAAAAGCCCCTACATGGTAAATACTGGGCTAAACTAAATGCGAAAGAAATAGACAGAGAAAAATCCCAGCAATGGCTGAGAAGCTCAGGACTCAAAGCAGAGACTGAAGGATTTTTAATTGCTGCACAAGACCAGAGCCTCCCCACCAGAAATTACCAAAAACACATAATGAAAAGAAATATAACATGTAACTGTAGAATATGTGGAGATCGACAAGAAACAATAAATCATATTATCTCTGGCTGCCCAGTCCTGGCTAAGAAGGAATATATTCACAGACACGACAGAGCTGGGATCTATATACACTGGAAGCTATGCCAACACTATGGAATAACAACAGAAAAAAGATGGTATAAACACACGCCAGAAAAGGTCACAGAAAACGAGAAAGCAACCATACTCTGGGATATGCCAATACACACAGATAGAGAAATTAAGGCAAATAGACCAGATATAGTTGTCAAAGATCATGAAGAAAAAAAATGCTTTCTAATTGATGTATGAATACCAGCAGATGACAACGTTTCTCTAAAAGAAATGAAAAAACTTTCAAAATACAAAGATCTGGAAATAGAGATAACTCGAATGTGGAATCTAAAAACAGAAACAATTCCTATCATAGTAGGTGCCTTAGGTATAATAAAAAAATATTCAGACAAATACATAACAAAAACACCAGGACTTACAAATATATATAACATACAGAAAATTGCACTACTGGGTACTGCACACATTCTGCGCAAAACACTTTCAATACAGTAAACATAAGAGCACCACAGCAAACCACAGCACATACCCAAGGCGCACAGAGCTGCGCTCGGTAGTGAAGTGAAAGCACGTTATAAAAATAAAACTACTGAACAATAATAATAATAATAATACTATTACTACTATTGTTACTGTTGTTGTTGTTACTATTAATTGTAGTAATGCACTGTTTTTAGTACTATTCCAAATTATTTATAATAATATTATTAATACTATTACTATCATAATACTATATTGGTCCTAAAAATCAATGCATCTATATTCTGTAAATGCTGCGTAGAATTTTTTTTGTGCTGAAGAATTCCACTTTACAAATGTAAGAATTACAGCCTGAAGCATGTATCAATAATTTGCCGTATAATGTTTGAGATGGAGTAATAAGATTATCATCTTGATCATATGCTTAGATTCATCACAAAGATTCAAAAATTTGAAATATTCTGAACAGAGGTAGACAAAACAGAATAAAGCAGAGTCGGATGTGAAACAGCAGGAAGCTATAAAGCGCCAAATATATCCCTGTGTAATTTGTGAAACAAATCTTCTTTTGTGGTGATGAAGACCATAGCTTTAAGGACTTTGGCTTCTATACTATATAATAACAATATCGACGAATCTGACTTGAAGTCATAATATAATGAAATTACATTCTCTATTATGATAATGTCCTGAAGGGGATATGAGCCAATGATCTAAGACATTGTCTAATTTCGAGAATCCAATATGCCAAAAGGGGAAAAATAAAAATATACGTTTGCTTAATAACTGCTAACATTGATTACCTTTCAATAAAGCATAAAGTCACGTTTCAATTCAATTGATACTGGTATAGAATTGGTATTTATGTTGTTCGATCCTGGGTACTTAGCAGTTAATGTCAAACCAGGTAGCTTTTGAAATCATAAACATGACAGAAATCAAATAATGGAAAAAGTTCTTGTCTGCAGCACTATGTTTTCAGCAACGCTGTTACAACGGTATGTATGCATTATCGATATATCATTGGTACAAAGTTCTGTGCTTAAGAAATAGAAGAAAGAGACGGTGATCTTCGAAGCTTTCTAAATGACATGAATGTAAATGACATCAGTCTGACATCAGAAAATAGTAATAAAAAATAACCTGAAATCTGTTGCTCATCAACTTGTTGCAAATGGTGTTTCAATTTGAGAGCCTCGTTGCGACTGCTTGAACAGGTAGAAATAGAAGATGAATTTGCTTGAAGTTACACCTAATCCTGATAACGTAGGGAAGAGTACTATCAGCTGTGGATTCTTTCTTTAATTACTATACATTCCAATCTATCTTTCGTTGATAACTATATTTCTCGTGTTATACGTACTGAGTGTTTTCAAGAGAGAAGATGCTCTAGAAATATAATATAAACTCCATCATCCATGCAGCAAAAGAAGCTAGTTGCACAATAAAGCATTATAGTGATATTGGTAAGGATTACCCAACATCAGTGATAACTCCTCGGAGCAGTAGTAAACGTCCAGTAAACTCAGTCTGTCGAAATCTACCATAAAACTGTATGTAACAGCTTTTTTTTTGTTTCAGTGTGCTCCTCGAGTCTTTGTGGCCTTGAATTCCTCACCCACAAAACAATAAGGTAATACAAAGAGGTCACTCAATAACAGCTAGATAACATTGTGTACCTCTCTCTTAGACAGATGTCTGCCATGAGCTACAGACCCATCATTCCAAAAAATATTTTAACGGTGTTCTTTGTCTTCGTCGCCTTTAAAACTATTTCACCATACAAACGCATGATGTTTCTAAATAAGCATTGAAACAAAATAGGCTTCATCAGACATCTTAACAGGCATTTGCTTTTAATCTACCGGTTTACTATTGGTCGGTGAAGCAACGTTTAGTCACCCCCGACCAGATTACAGAACAGCCAAAACTGGATCAACTATAACCGATTTTTAAGCTCCTTCATAACCTGAGTCATATAGATTCATAGCGTCGGTTTTCTGGTTTCTGTGGCGTATGTATTCTTCTCCAGAAGGGAATGCCAGTCTGTCGCAACATTACTGACTGGACTGCAGCAACGTGAAATAAAATGTTTTGCTCACGAACACAACGCATTGCTCGATCCAGGAATCGAATCGAAATATCAATGTTATGACCATGAGTCCAGCACCCAAACCACTGATCCATGCGCTTTCATTATAACCGATTCTACTAAATGGGATTTAATCAATTAAAAGCGGATAAATTTATGGGATTTGACAAATACAAAGTAATCAACTAAGCTATGACAACATTATGATCAGCTTAACAATTCAAGAAAATGCGGCAGCATGACCGCCGTAACTGAAATCAATAACCAAAGAAAAATGTATGAGGTTTCTTGAAACAGCGTATATTTTATAAAGTATCCAACTAAAATTCACAGATGTTCTATGAAGGTCTGTCTTCCATAATAAACACCAATAATCTATACATGAAGGAAAGGATGCTGATCTGAGGAAAAAAAAAACTTTGGCAGTTTAAATTAGAGATGCAAGTTTCTTGTAATGGATTGCTTGTAGCGAAATGTTGATCTAATATGTAGTTAAACAGATAATGGATGTTATTTGGTGTAGTATCATCATGCATACCTCCCAAATAAACGCCTAAGCCCATGTTTGCCAATAAACACAAGAGTAGTAATGGTTTATGTTCATAAATATGTGTGGTGTGTGTGTGGTGTGTGAGCGCAAATGCCTGTATATAAATATATATGTATGTATATATATATATATATATAGATAGATAGATAGATAGATAGATAGATAGATAGACACTCGTATACATATACACAAACATGCGCGCGCACATACATGTTGTGTGTGTGTGTGTGTATATATATATATCTATATATATCTATATATATATATATATATATATATATATATATATATATATATATATATATATATATATATATATATATATATATATATATATATAGTTTTAGGGAAAATAACAGATTTTCAAGAACTCATCGATGAAAATCCACTATCACATATAGAAAAATTAATAATTAAAAGCACAATAAATGAGTATAATGTAAAGTAAAGTATATATATATATACATATATATATATATATATATATATATATATATATATATATATATATATATATATATATATATATATATATATATATATATATATATATATATATATATATATATATATATATATATATATGTTTATACATATAGATATATTGCAAATTGTAATGGGATATATTCATTAAAGGGACGAATAACAATTAAATAGCTGCTGAATTGCAATCCCCTACACAATACAGAAACCATTTTTTAAAGAAGAGCTAACGGGTATTTGCCAGCTCGGAAATGGAGAAAACTCAAAGAAAAGAAATGTGAAAAATAATATAAATATCGCAAAAAGATATATTTTTATCATCTTGCTGTTGCAGTTTTTGCGGTCTACCCCAGTAAACTTTATAGCAGATAGCAGTGAAGTTACAACAAAACATTTTCATATGACAGAATTTTTGCGAGCCAGGGTTAATCATTTTGGTCAACGCACTCTATATGATACAAATAATAAATTTACATGAATAATGAAATAAAATACTAGTACTTGTATATTAGTATAAATAGTAATACAAGTTTATTAGTACTGCTCTGTGCAAGGTACCAGGAAACTAGTCGGAGGAGGGGCGGAAGTTTGAAGTTCAAGTTGGTTAGATGTGTGTGTGTGTGTGTGTGTGCTTTCTGCATGATGGTTGTACTAAAATAAAAGTGGTGTGGCTGAAACGCCTTAAATATTGGGAGACGGACATTTTCGTATGTGTCCATGGTCACAACAACTTAGAGGAATTTTTGACGAAAGATGGATGATGGGGGGCACTTCAGTCGGGGTTATAGGAATTTATTCTGAGTGACCTTTATAAGATAGAAGGAATGAAGCTGGAAATCAGCAGATTTGAGGCCTTGCATATGGCAAACAATCTTAAATGTTATGTTCTCTTAGTCTTTCCTGGGGAATTTTTCTTCCTGCGATTCTGTATGATTGTACGATTTGATTAATTTTACGCAATGTAAATCCTATTCTCTGAGTTTATTCCTATTTTCTTTAGTCCATCGGACGCCCTGCCTGTTGTGGGTTTTGTGGTCAATAAATGAACTGGTATTGTTCTACTACTACTACTACTACTACTACTACTACTACTACTACTACTATTGCTACTATTGCTACTACTACTGCTGGTGCTGCTACTACTACTCCTGCTACTGCTGGAGCTGCTGCTACTACTACTACTACGACGACGACGACGACGACGGCGACGACGATGACGGCGACGACTGGTGGTGGTTGGTGCTGCAGCTGTTGCTACAGTTGCTACAGTTGCTGCTACTGCTGCTACTGCTTCTATAATTTAGAAATAGTACTACTACTATTATTATGAGTAGAATATGACTTACTTTACTTGAAGATAGATCCTTGAGCGGTCACTCGGTCTGTCCGATATCACAACTAGAATCCCTCTTATCATGTCCCTAGATTAACTAAAAAGAGATAACAAGCTCAACAAAAGCATCATAAATTTCCTGACACGATCTTACCTTCGCATCTCGAGATAACAACATAGATCTAACTGATCACCATCACCAATAAAAATAATATGAGCAACAACACGAAAAGTAATAATTAATAGTTATCAGAATATAGTACATTTGAGAAACACAAATCATGATCAAATACATGGAAGAATACACAAAAGAAAAGCAAATATGAAGATACGCGTGTATGATACTTCAAAGAATCCTGGACATAGGAAAGGCGTTAATAGATTCAATGACCAAGACAGGAAATAGACATGAAAGGGAATAGGAATTAGTCGATGGATTTTATTCTGAAATGATGACAACTTTAATGAAGCATTAAAATTAGAATTATTAAGATTTACTATTGATTTTAGACTAAAGACTATGTTGGCTGATATAAAATTTACATAGTTACATACCAATATATAATTGCATCTTTCTGTATAAAACGCTTCATCTATGTTATAAAATAAGTATAAAATTTAAAAAATATGTATTGTATTAATGCTTATTCTGAATAGTTGGGTTTCTAATATGCTAGAAGAAGACGCTAAATCGCCTTACCATGAAGAATGTGTTCTCAAGAGATTTCAACAAACGCCGGAATGTAAAACGAGATACAAAATATGATGATGAACTACATTCCTCGACTTCGCTGTTAATATTTACGAATGTAGATATCTGCATATATATATATATATATATATATATATATATATATATATATATATACATACGGCGGGCTTCTTTCAGTTTCCGTCTACCAAATCCACTCACAAGGCTTTAGTCGCTCCGAGGACCATGTCGTAGGTAAGCAAGCTGCTTACCACGCAGCCTCTCCTGCGCCTATACACACACACACACACACACACATATGTATATTGTATTAGGTATGTATGTAGGCATATATATGTATATATATATGATTGAACAAGTTGGAGTTGACAGAAGGTGATACAAAAGAAACTTTCTTTGTAGTCACTGCAAATGATGCCACGCAACGTATTTCTCCAAGTTCGCAGGTATTTCATTATGTAACTGTTTCTCTTTATTGTGAGATCTTGTTGTACTTCGTCAGGGGATATATAAATGAAGAAAGCTGCCGTGAATTAGCTCCAAGAAGCCATCGCCTCTAGCTAGCTATGTGACACACGAAACCTGTGTCCTTTATAACCTTCGAACAGGGGAGGTCAGCAGTGTCCCCCTGCTGGTTTGGCATCTGCAGACTAGACTAGTTTCAGGGTGTTGCCCCTTGTCAATGCAGAGTAGCCAAGCCTTAGCCAGGCGGCGCTGCTGACTATCTGCTCGAAGGTTATTTATCTAATTTCAGTGGAATCTATCCACTGGTTTTCAGAAATAGAGTTATTAATATTTCTAAGTCTCTCTAAAGGAGACTACGGCAGCGGTACTGGAAATTAATAGTTATCGCCAAGCCAACATGGCAGTCCCAAAATTAGGACGAAAGCTGCCGTGAATTAGCTCCAAGAAGCCATCGCCTCTAGCTAGCTATGTGACACACGAAACCTGTGTCCTTTATAACCTTCGAATATATATATATTTATGTATATATATATATATATATATATATATATATATATATATATATATATATATATATATATATATATATATATATATATATATAGATATAATAATCTTTTATTCTTTTTTCAGTCATTTTACTGCGGCCTTGGTGGAGCACCGTCTTTAGTCGAACAAATCCACTCCAGGACACATATATATATATATATATATATATATATATATAATATGCATATGCATGTATGTATGTGCAATTTGTGTGTGTGTGTGTGTGTGTGTGCGTGCGTGTGCGTGTGCGCGTGTGTGTGTGTGTGTGTGTGTGTGTGTGTGTGTGTGTGCGTGCGAGTGCGTGTGTGTTGTGTACTATTTTGAAGCTGAACATGATTTCAGAGTCTTTTTATACTCCTCAGTGCTAGTTACTTCAGTGCTGGCCATATCGAAAAATTATATTTCCGGTATGGAACTACAAACTACAGTCATTAGAAGATCTTCAGATGTTTTCATCTTACAACCAACTACTGAGTTATTGTACAAATATTATCGTATTCTTTTTTTTTTTTTATCATATTAAACTCCCCAGTAAGAAGTCGGTACACAGCTCCAAAGATAAATTGATGAAACATAAGGAAGCAGCCTATAGCCTTGAGAAAAACAGACGACAAGACGGAGTACGAAGTATTCACACGCAAGCACACACTCACAACACACACACACGTACACACTCATACATATACATACACACATATGTACATACATATATATACTTATATTAACATGCATATATATCTATACACATATGTATACATGCACTTATACATATGCACATAATTATATATATTTATATATATGTATATATATGTATATATATATATATATATATATACATACACACACACACACTCACACACACACAAACACACCGTACTTCCTCGCATGCACTTGTATAGTAATTCTGTCTGGCTTCGTAGTATTATTTATTTATTGATTTACTTTCATGTGTTGAAATAAATTCTTCTTAGTTTATTGGGAATAGTAAAGTTTAGAATTATATCATTAATATTTCCAATCTCAGTGACTGTAGCTGCTGTATCTTTATGTTTGGTGAGATCAATGGTATTGGCACCAATGAGAACGTTGGATTTTTTAGTCTGGATTGCGCTTAGCCATGATCTATCCCAAATAAACCCCAATCTAAAATAATGCAACAGAAACCCTATCCCTAAACCTAACCCTAGCTCTAATCCTAACCCTTACTCTAGAATTTTGCTTCTGATTAGGTTGTTTGTTATTATGGAAAAAGCAGCTACTTACAATAACCTCAAAATTTATATATATATTCGCATATATAAAGATATTTATACATGCTGCCTGCCTTAATCATATATATACATATACATAACACAGACACACATATATATACATA